>NC_077232.1:231658340-231897008 GCF_027887165.1 Monodelphis domestica
CTAAATCTTTGAACGTCTAATCTCAAAAACAATGTTTTCACAGCGATGCCACATAGCTGTAGATCTCAGAACACACTTTTAGAAGAATCATAATTCCATGTGACTCAAAGGATGAGAGAAGGATTGGTGGTAGATGGCAATAAATAATTCCTTGCTCATCCCAAATAGCACAAAAAGACACATAAGCCTGGATAGGAAAGTGGGTCAGTCATGTGGTAAAAATGAAGGATCATAGATGGATAACTTGAGCGAAGCAGAGGTATCCATAATGTAATAAAAGAAAGAGATCCTCTTTGGAGAATTCTTGAAAGGACAACGATGAGAATTTGGCCATATTGAAAACACAAACAGATTGTGATCTGTGTCACTGGAGACAAGAACTTGTGCCCAATGAGATCCCAGATGTCCAAAGTACACAGCATCCTCCACTGTGTTTTGTATGGTACAAGAGGCAAAGTAGTATAGTAGAGAGCTGATTTCAGAATCAGGAATACCTGGATTCAAGTCCCACCTCTGTGATCGACTGCATATATGATCCTGAGTAAGTCACTTAACCTCTTAAGCACCCAGAGAAGTCCTTTCAGCCCATAAATAGTAGAGAAGATGCTGTTCCTCCACTCCTTGAAATGAGAGCATTCGAAGTGTAATAATAGATATAGAACTGGAGGATGAGTGAAAAAAAGTTTTGTTGGTCCAGCATTTTGTATTCCTCAGGGTAATGAAGTAAATTATTGGAAAGAAAGCAAATTGTTCATAAACTGTAAAAGTAAATTGTTCACCAACCTCCTCATGGGAGGTACCATCCTCTACCCCTATTGACCAATGATGGTGTATTTAGAATAATTCAGATTGTGTTCACTTTCTTGTTCTCCAGCCCTGCTGCAAAACATTGATTTGGTCTCCAGTGTGGTGGGGAAACATTTATAACACAACTCAAGTCTTTTGATTCTGCTTTGATTCATGAATAAATGAACGTCATATCCCCTTGATGTTTCAGCTTCTCCCATTCACCATGTTTTCTTTTTAGCCCAATGTGAATGCCACATGGAAACTACTCAACAGTGGTTCACTGTATTGGTAACATTAGATTCCCAAGACCCAGAAGGCTCTCGGATTTATTATTCTGCAATAATAAGGAAATTCAAGAATGCTGCAACCTGGAAGAGTTTTAAAGTTGACATCTTTCTTTCAAGGTAACGGTTTTGCCCTCGTGCATTTAGTGTGTCCCCACTTCTTAGTAACTGCTTTCCTTAAAAATGGAGTTATCAAACAAAGATGATCTATGTCAGACAGCAGCTGCTCCAAATCCCAAATTGTCCATAAACTCCTTTATAAAAAAAAAATTCAGCATGAGGCCCTCTTTTCTCAAGTTGGAACAGTCGGTCAAAAAACAAAACCCCATAGGATGATAAATAGTTTTAAAAATATTCCTCCCCCGCGTTTTAAATGTTCTCCTGTAGTGTAGTGCACTCTCGCTGAACCAGAAATGGTCCGTAATAAAAGGATATCAGGGGGGGAAATGTTTAGATACTCATTCAATTCTAGACTCAGAAAGAATGTCCTTGTTTCCTGGCGAAGGTTTAGCAGTTCATATACTCAGTTATGTGTTCGCTAAAATACAGTGAGAGTACCCAGTCCCTGACCCCCAATAAACAGTTCCAATTTTTAACACATGAAAGATGGAAACTTTTTCTCTTGACTGGAAATGGTAGTAAAACTATATTTATTGGCAGTAGGCAATGATGTGTTACTATTATTTCATATTGGGAACTTTCAAAGAGAAAGGACTTTGGGGCTCCCTCCTTGAGCTGCCTTTCGACATCAAACGTACCACTTGACAATCCAGAATTAGTATTGATTGGTATTTATTTTCTTTTCCATAATCACGGAGTACTTACGGAATCACAAAATCTCTGAGTTGAGAGGACTTTCAGAGGTCAGCTAGTCTAACTTCTACCCCTAATTCACAGATGACATCCAAGAAGAGGGCCATCAATAAAGCTCATGGCCTCAGATGTCTGCACAGAAATGCATAATGTATGGATAATAAAGTTGAACTAGAAATTATAAAGAAGAGACAAATATATGAATCAAGGAGGCATGATGGGATGGGACCCATAACTGGAATATGGTTATTGATAGATGGCATTAGCCTATTCCAATGAGATGATCTTTGTAAAGTCTTTGGTACAGTGCCTGGAACATAGTAGGCACTTAATACTTATTCCCTTCTCTCCATTCAAAAGTACACAATTGGACAGGTAGATGGCGCAGTGGATGCTATGCCTGGAGTCAAGATCTGAGTTCAAACCTGGCTACAGACATTAGTTATGTGACTCTGGGCAAGTCATTTAATCCCAATTATCTATTTCTTACTTATTCAGCCTTGGAATCTCTATTTAGTATCAATTCTAAGGCAGAAGGTAAGGGTTATTTTTCTTAAGCATATCCTATACTAACAGTTTTATCAGTAACTCAGAGGAAAGCATTGAAGGTATTGATGCTCAGTTGGGGAAATATGGCCATATATGAGTTTGCTTGGAACAGAACTAAAGGCTGTCAAGCTTAGCACAATGCACCTAAATGGTGTGACTGCTAAAATAGCCAATGCCACCTTAGACGACATTATAACAGACATGATCTTTATCACGGGAGAGGTGGTAGCCTCACTTTATTTGGCCCTGCCCAACGCCACATACAGAGTACCATCTTTTAGGAACACTCAAGAATTGGAGTGGGGTCTTATCTTTAAAATGAGGTGAATTGTCTAGGCAACTTCAAAAATCCCCTTTATGTGTGAAAATCCTATGATCCCAAGCCTCTTGAAGCATTTGTTGTCATTCAGTCATTTTTCAGTTGTGTCCAACTTGTGATTCCATTTGGGGTTTTCTTGGCAAAGATACTAGAGTGGTTTGCCTTTTCCTTCTCCAGCTCATTTGTCAGCTGAGGAAACTGAGGCAAATGGGATTATGTGACTTGCCCAGGGTCACCCAGCTAATGTCTGTAGCCAGGTTTGAACTCAGATCTTCTTGACTTCAGGCACATCATGTGTGCCACTAGCTGCTCCTGAAGCATTTTAGATATCTCCAATTGTAAGGAAGATTCTCCTGATATCTAGTTGAAAACTGCCTTTCTCCTCTACCTAGTCCTTAGTTCTGCCCACTGGAGTGAAGCAGAATTTGTCCAACTCCATTTCCATATGAAGATCCTTAAAGCACACTTGGAAGCACACAGATTTTACTTCAAAATAAATAAATGTCCCTTGTTCCTTCAATCAATTCTCCTGGGGCATAGGGATCACAGTTCTAGAAATGGAAGAGACTGTACAGTTCATCTAATCCAACCCCTTCATTTTAAAGAAGAGGAAACTGCATGGTTTCATAGGGTCTAAGAAAAAGTTGTGCAGATAGTTAGTGGCTGAGATGGGACTTGAACCCAGGTTCTGTCACTCCAAATCCATCTCACTTTCCATTTTGTGATTTCTTGTCCTTACATTATCCTTTTTTTAAAAGCCCGTATCTTCTAACTGAAGGTATTGGTTCCAAGACAGAAGAGCAGTAAAAGGTTAGGCTATGAGGGTTAAGTGACTTGCCCAGGGTCACACAGCTAGGAAGTGTCTGAGGCCAGATTTGAACCCAGGAACTCTCATCTATAGATCTGGCTCTCTAGCCACTGAGCCACCCAGCTGTCCTTCATTATCTTTCATGGTTTTCATCAGATGTGTTCTATCATGAAAATTACTTATATTCATAAGTGATATACTCAAGAGACATCATATTTAGATACTCTGCCATTATCACCCTCATTTTATTGATGGAGAATCCAAGGTAGCATTGGAGAAATAAATTAGAGCAAGTTTCATAAAGCAGTGCTGCAATAGACTGAGCAAGACTCACTTCCCATGACATAGCCAACTGGGCTTGGCATTAGGGAATCACAAGTTCCAATTCTGCCCTCGTCAGTCAATAAACATTTATGAAGGGCTTACTATGTGCCAGCACTGTGCTATTCACTGGATAGATACCTATTTAGTTTTTGGTGACTTCGGACAAGTCACTTAACTAAGTTTTCTTACCTTAAAAAAGTGATAAAAATAGTATTAACCTCATAGGGTTATTGTGATGACCAAATGAGAAAATGTGTGTAAAGTATTCTTCCCCTCTTAAAGCCCTTTAAAAATACTAGCTATTACTATCATAATAGCTGTTAGATGGATGCCGCTGATTCCTTATGCTTGTGTCTCTAAGATATTAGAAACCACCATTTTCTAGGCAAGAGGAGATTTGGTCCTTAAAGCCTTTTAACTAATTGCAGAAACAGAGCTCTAGAGCTGATCCCACCTGCTTCTTGTCCTCAAAATCCTTGACATCGTTGTATCTATTCTTTTGGACACCCACCGCCACCCAAAAAAGCATAGGGAATGTGTTTGTCTGGTACAGCCCGATTCCCCTGCCCCCTCTGAACAGACGGGACTTGTGTTTATCTTCATCTGTAGAATCCTGAGGACTCCCACCTTGACACAGTCATGAAAGCTCTCCCTCCGATCTCTAAACTTGATCATCTGGCACAATAAATTAGAAAAGCATGCTGTTCCCTTTGGTAAACTATTGAGTGCCCCCATGTTATTTTAATATCCAGAAATCATCTCATCTCTGGCAGAGCACAAGGGGAATGATGAATCCCAGATGTTGGTGCATGGCAGCGGTCCCCAGACATAATAGATTACATCAGGGTAACCAACAATCTAGAAACGAGTCCTTTCCCCCCTTCCTCCTCCTTATTAAAAGATAACAGAGGTTTTGCAGGTTAAATTTCATTTATGGCCTTGTTCTATTCATTCCCTTATCTCACATTTCAATGACCACAGCCATGACCACTCTGAGACTTCATCTAACAATGAAGCTGGATGTCCAGGTCAGGATGATATTCACACACACTCGCACATCTCCAAAAGTCAGCCTGTGTGCCTCTGGGTTTCTCCAGTAACTGGGATAAGCTTAAGGATGTGATCAGACAGGTTTCAAGAGAAGAAACCAAGGACATCTACAACCATGTCAGCCTGAAAAAGATGGCAAAAAAACCCAAGTGACAAAATTGGAGGAGCTGTGTGACAACGGGCACATTTAATAAACTGTTGGTGGACCTGTTACAGGTACAACCATTCTGAAAGGTGACAGAAGTTACTGAACACTATGTGCTCTTTTGGACCTAGTTATACAACTATTAGGTTTATACCCCAAAGGATCAAAGTCAGAGTAAAAAGTTCAAATAAGCAAAAATATTTATAGCAGCTCTTTATGATGACAAAAAGCTGGAAACTAAGGAATCCCTATAAATTGGGGAATAACTGAACAAATTGTAGCATAAGAATATAATGAAATACTATTGTACTATAAGTAATAAGGAAATAGATCATTTTAGAGACATTGAAAGGCAAGTATGAATTGATGTAGAGTGAAGAGAATAGAACCCAAAATATTTATATCATAATGACAACACTATAAAAACAAGCAACTTTAAAAGCTATAAGAACTATGATCAATTTAGTGAGTATTCATGATTCCAGAATAGTTTATTCATCTCGATTCAGGGTGCAGAATATATGTGTGTATTATATATATACACATACACATTTATGTTTTTATTTATATTTATTATAACTGCATTATTATAAATTTATATTTAACAGAACATGGGGGAATTTGTTTTCCTTGACCAAATATATTTGTTTCAAGGAATTTGTTTTTCTTTCTTTTCAAATGTTGTGAGAATGGGAGGGAAAGAGAGTAGATTGCTATCAATTTAATTTTTTATCATTTTAAATTTAAAAATATTTTTAAATAGAAGAGAGGTTCATCAAGTTTTATTCCCATATCCCAAAACACTTTAGCAATATAAAGAGGCTTTCAGGAAACCTGGAAGTGAGAACTTCCTAAATCCCAGCAGACTCATGGGAGAATTTTTCTCCATTTTAAGAGTCAGACCATCATTCAAAAAGGAAGGAAAGAAACATTCATTAAATGCCTACTATGTGCCAATCACCATCCTAAATACTTTACAAATATATAACCTCATTTTATCCTCATAACAACCCTAAAGGTTAGATGTTATATTCATCCTCACTTAATGTAGAAGAAATTGAGGCAGAGGTTGTGACTTGCCCAGGGTCACATAGCTAGTAAACACCATGATCACAGTTGAACTCTAGTCTTCCTGTCTCCTGACCCAGTGCTGTATCCATAGTATCACCTAGTTAAGTCAAGAAGCATTTGTTGTCAGGCAATGCAAATAAAGGTGAAAATAGTGTCCCTGTCCACAAGACTTTCTCATTTTAATGGAGGAGATGTGTTAATGAATAGGCAATATAAGATGTAGATCCAAGGAATATTGTAGGGAAAGGTTCTAGTCAATCATTTGACAAACACTTATTGTATTCCAGGTAACTAGAAGTGATGGACACTAGGAAAAGCCTCCATTTTTGTTTTCTTTTGTGAGCTCATTTTATTTTAAAAATATACAAATAGATTCTAAAAATCCATCTTATAAAAATGGAGTGAATTTTTATCATGAGACATGCCTACCATAAACAGTGACTAATTTGTAATACTTTCAGCCTGATGTAGACATTGTTGTGTTTCCTTTTCTTTGTATATGCCCTAGTTCCCCTCATTCTGAGAAAGTTATTTGGAAATGAAGATGACTATATATTTATTGACCCTGGCAAGACAGGATCCTAAGGAAGAGTTACAAAAAAAGAAGGAAAAGGTCTTTGAAAATAATCAATAGTGTGACCCTGGATAAGTCATTTAACCCCCATTGCCTAGCCCTTACCACTCCTGCCTTGGAACCAATACATAGTATTGACTGTATGGTGGAAGATAAGGTTTTTGTTTTTTTTTAATAGTCAATAGCCTGTTCTTATGGTCTTTTCCTAGGCTATAGGCAACAGATTTTAAGGAAGCTATACACAGAGGGTAAAAAAATGTTCATTTTCTCACTGAAAGCTCAGGGTGGTAGCTTAGTATATTGGATATTTTATTGCAAATGTAAATTATGAAAAAATAAATCTCAAATAGAAAAAAAATGACATTCATGTGGTTTTTAAATAAAGTGCATGCATATTTATGGTGGAGGTAGGGGTAGAGCAAGAGAAGAGAATATATAGGCTGAGGGGGAAAAATCCACATCCAAGGTTGGTCAATTTAGTGTCATTTAACAGTCCTTTATCAATCAATATTCAGCTTTGTGCTTCTATTTATTAAAATATTTCTCCACTCTATTCCTGGATTTCCAGGAACCAACTTTTACTGTGGGTATGATTTTCTGTGACTTAGCCACTGGACTAAATACTTCATTTCCATATAGCTGCTATTGTAAGGAATTCCATATTCCAAAACACTTCATTTGGCTTGGGGAATAGTTAGCTGCTACAGAATCAGACTTCCCAGAATAGGTCCATCCTGTAGGTTGGAAAATCAGAAGGTGATTATATTTCCCAGCGCATTTGTTCAAATGGTTCTGCAAATCCTTAAAATTAATTTGCATCATGGGAAGAAGGTGTACTAATGTACTACTCGAGTCTATAGTAATGGGGAATTTGATCTGAGTCTTGAAGGAAGCCAGGTGGTGCTCATAAAGGGAGAAAACACTCCAAGGATGGGGGACAGTCAGTAAAATTGCATGGGATTGGGATATGGAATGTCTTTGTGTGAGGAACAGCAAGGAGGTCAGTGTCATTGGATCGTATGGTATGTGGAAGAGAGTACAAAGTGAAGAAAGACTGCAAAGATAGGAAGAGGCTGGCTTCCACGTGAACTTGGAGCAGAGCTGTGGGAATCTCTCTAGCTCAATGCTAGGGCTTTTCTTCTCTGGGGCCTGAGTCTGGAGAAGGGATGGGGCCCTGAAAAATTGTATTTCTCTCTCTCATATTTAACTGTGCAAAGCTGAGAGAGAAGAGTTCAGTGTGCTTCGAAATATTGTTTCTAGCAGAGCCTCATTCTATCACTTGACGCACTGAGAAGCAGCTTTTTAGCATTCTTATCATGGGACTAAACCATTTCCAAAGTCTTAACTTTAATATCTTTCATATAAATTAAGTAGGACTCATACAAGGATTACAAATGAAAGCTATTTAGAGATTGGCTGGTATTTTTTGTAGGCATTATAAAAATGAGACAACTTCCACAAGGAAGGCTGAGTGAAATAAAAACATGCATGCTGCCAAGTCTCTGGGTGAAATTTCTGAAGACATCAGGTGAGGACTATTCTTGTACCCTAATTTCTTTCTTAAACTTGGCCTTCACCCTAGGCTCCTCTGATTTCTGTCCCTCCAAAATAAGCCTAAAAGTATTAAAATTTCAACTTATCCCAAGGGCTTCCAGTTTAAAAAAATACCCTCTAGAAGGGGATAAGTTGGCACCTTTCAGGATATTGGAAGAAAGTTGAATAAATATAGCCCTTTCCCTCACCTGGCAGCTAAAAAATAGCCTTGTAGATAATAATTCAAAATTGATTAATGAAAGGGTCATAAGTTCTTAGAGAGGAAAGTGGTGATCACTGAAAGGCAGGTTTGGTTCACCATGAATATGTTATGCCTGACCCCTCATTTCCTTTTTAGAAAGTATTATTGGACTGATAGATGAGATGCATGCCCTGGACATGCCCTATCTTTGGATTTCAGCAGGCGATAGGAAAAGTCCCTCTTAGACAAAATGGAGAGATAGGAGCTAAATGATAATCCAGTAGTTAAGTGGATTCAGAATAGACGCAAAGATTTGTGATTTGATGAATGGACCAATGTCGACCCATAAAGAAAGGCTGTAAATGGAATACTATACAAACTCTGTTCATATCTCTGCTAGAAAGAAAGCATTGGTGGCATTTTTAATGGATTTTTAGACAATATGAAGGCAATTATAGTATCTAATGAGTTGGATGATAACAATGAAATCCAAAAAGAGGATAGAAGGCTAATTCAAACCTAATAAGATAAAATTTAGTAAGAATAAACGTGAAGTCTTACTCTAGTGTTAGGAAAAAAATCAAAGTACAAGTAATTGGCTGGACAACCATGTAAAAGAGATAAGATGTTACAGGACACTCTGAGCTCAAAATGAGCCAATAGAATGGCAAAGTAATCAAAAGATACTTTGTGATTTTAGGCTGCATTAATAGAAAGATACTATCTGGAATTCATTGAGATTATAATCCATTTTTCCCCTTTTCAGTCCATATCTGAATTTTAGTTTGTCCTTGGGCCAAATTAAGAATGTAAACTCTTTGAGTTGTATATCATAGAGTCATTTTCTAGGCTAGTGTAGGACCTGCTCGAATTCATGCTTTCCTGGCATAATGGCCAAGCATCCACGCTCACTCCCCATGGGCATGTTTCAGTATGAGATAACTTCCACAAGAAAGCCCAAAGAAAACCATTAGTGCAAAGCATGCCCAGTCTGGAAGTAGAGGCTGTGAATTCAAATCTTGGCTCTGCCAATTATTATTATCCATGTTATATTAGACATGTTATCCAGTCTTGCTGAGCCTCAAATTCCCTATCTATAGAAAAAGGATTCTTGAACTCAGTGGTTTCTGGGTCCCTTTCTAGGTCTAAATCTATGATCCTGTGAATTTGGGTCACTTTGCTTTAGCAAAGCATTGGAAAAGGGCTTAAGTGAAAAGCTCTAGACATGTTAGTCCCTTAATAAAAGTCGGCTGATGTTAAATTCATAGTTCATTTTCTATTTGATGATGCCACTCCATAAGTCAGCCTCATCAATTTTGCTCCAATGTGAATGCTTTAACTATTTAGGGTTTTGAAGGGGTGGATATTTTTGTACTTGGGCTTTGTTTAGTTCCCCCCCTCATTTTTTAAACCAACCCTATGATTTCATCAGTGTTGAGGACTCCCAATATAGAAACTCCCTCTTCTTATGCAGATCTCTACCTGCTCAGAAACTTGTACTCAGCCTTTAGAGATTTTCCTGGTAGCATTCAGAGATTAAATGACCTGGCCAGGATCACACAGCGATTATGTGCCAGTGGTAGGTTTTCAATCATTACCACAATAATGAACATTTCTATGACATTTTAAGATTTTCAGAGACCTCTAAATATCATCACAACACCCCTGACATATAGGTGGCAGTAGTCTCATTTTACAGATGGAGAAACTGAGGTTTACAGAGATGCATGAATTGCCTAGAGTAGCATAGCTGGCAATTAGCACTCGAACTTAGGTCTTCCTAACTCCTAATATGCTATTCTGTCCACCTCACCAGTAACCATTTGTTAAAACAAGTGAAATGGATGAACAAATTGCAACTTATAACTATGATGGCATACTACTGTGCTGAAGAAATGATGAGTTGCTTAATTAAAAAAAGACTTAACATGAAATTCTGAAAAGCAAAATTAGTAGTACCAAGAGAATAGTACATACAGTAATAGAATTAATGTTTGAAGATCAACTGGTGAATGTTCTCCTCTTAGAGGAAGAAGTAATATGTAGAAACATGAAAGACAGATTATGTAGACAATTTTTTTTTGGTCAAGTGATGTCTTCTCTAATGTGGAGAGGGTTGAGAGGGAGGGAGAACTGGGAATTTTAATGTATACAAATTAAGTTTTTAATTAAAAATCTAAAATGAAATATATAGGACACATAAAAATCGACCAAATGGAATTTTCACAATAATATTAATAAGGTAAAGAAGTCATTTTTTTCTACATTGAGCACCCCTAGTTCCAGTGGGGAAGACATGAATTCTATTTGATGGGATGAATTTGGGGTGTATGGGTATTTAGGAGTGAAAAGAGAAAAGATGGGGAGTGTCTTGGAAATTGGAAGAGGGCATAGGAGAGAAATTATATTTTTGTAGAAAGATCTAAATGAAAGTGGCAGAAAATACAGTATTTATTAGGTGATAAAGATGGAGAAACACAAGAAGAATTTAGAATTTTTGCTTTCACCATAGAAATGAGGAAAGAGCACAAAATTTACATTTGGACTAAAATGATTTTCCCTGGGCTCCTGAAGTGATAGCCTCCGCATGCAGTTTCTTGATTTTCAAGTTCTGTTCTTGCTTTTTCTTCCTGTCTGGGCTTCGGCTCTCAGGAAGAGCACTGGGAAACTTCAGAGTTTTTATGTCTGCCCCATTCAGACTGGAGCTTTATTAACCTTTTAACTTAAATTTCAAAGGGCTGGGAGACAAATTGTAATTTAATATGGTTTATTACCCAGAGTTTAGCCTCTACTTTGTGTTTATTTGAGTTTGTTAATGGGCCAGAAATTATGTGCAGTTGATGGGAAGGAGATTCATGAGCATGTTTAAGGGCTAACAGTTTAGGCTGATCTCTGCCTCCTGAACTATAACAAGTTCCCGCATGTTACCTTGCTCCCAGGTAAATAGACCGAGTGACTTGGTAATCTGCTAAATATCATCTCATTTCATCAGGATTGTGCAAGTGAATGAGAGCATTCCTGATCTGGCCTGAGATTTGTGTGTAGGACTGACCTTCCTTCTTTCATCCCCAATACTGGAAGACCTAAGAAATTCCATTCTTGAGGGACCGAACTTTGCATTCCATAGTTAGAAATAAGGCAAATAGGCAGGAGAGGTAACAGGAATTCAAATTCGCACTAAGGTTTAAATGACATATCAGATTGTCAATGCTTGGATGGAGAGAACTTTTGCTTAGTCATCTGTGAACTCTGTAAAATGTGACAAAATTGTCTATTTCACAGGGATGCTGCGGAAAGAGCCAGGCAAACTTTCATGTACTCTCTTTGGCAGCACATACACTCAACCTCAGCAGGCCTTGGTAATAAAAGATTCTGTAAGAAGAAAATAGATCCAGCATGCAAAAAGCAACCCAAGTGGGGGAAGGGCAAGGAGGACAGAAGATAACAAAGAAGGAACAGAGAGGGCTGAGGAGAAACTGCCAGGTCAACTCACTTTAAGAGAAACCTCTGAGACAGAAGACCTTCTGAGCAGTGACCATCTCTCAGTGAACCCAAACTCCTCGGATGTAGATGAAGATAAAAGGAGTGGATGGGACTTTATTCTAAAGCCATTCACCCAAAGAAGACTTCTCTATCTAGCCCCTAAGTTGTCCTGTGAACTTCATGCTACATCCAGGGTAGATAGAAGTCAGGACAGAGATCAGGAAGGTCAGGCAAACAGCCTGAACCCTCAGGGTTTGGGGAGAGGGTCAGTTGTTAGGTATTAGGGATCTCCCACTTCCCACTTCCCTTATTCAACAACCCTACTCTCCCTGTCTTGTGTGTCCCTTTAGAATAAAAGAATTATTCCTTTTAGATTAAGTTGCCTGCCTTACAATATCCAGGAAGAGAACTGAAGCTTGGGGAAGCAAGCTATACTTTTCCCTCAAGGATGGAGAGCCAACTTCAGTCACTGACTTTATACTTAGCTCAGTCTCTGAAGGAACATATTCCGTCCCTCCAAAAGACAACTTGTTCTGACTTCACTAAGGGAAGAAAGGGAAGGATCAATCTATCCCCCCCCTCCATCTTCTGGCTCCATCCCACCTCTCTCACTCTCTAATCTAAAAGTAAACATAGTGGGTGACTCCATTTTCCCATCCATTACAATGCTATTGTGAATAACAACAAAACCTGAGAAGAGCTTCAATTCAATCCAGCAAGCATTTATTCAGTACCCACTGTATCCTCTGCTAGGTACTGGGGAGACAGACAAAAATTACACACATGACCCATACCCGTAAGCAACTTCCATTCTTCTTCCTCCAGAATTTTTTGGGGGGACGTAGGAGAAAAAGCAAGACAGTCCAAGGGATCTGAATGATAGGGGGTGGGTAGGGGCAGCAAGAAAAGAAGATACAAATGGAGAGAGTTGGAGCCACCCAAGCTCAATCTTGTTTCTTTTACAATTACATGCAAGAATGGCTCAGTTTGTATGGCACAACTGAGATTCCACAAATGGCAATCTGAGGACAGTTGATTGAGGGGCTCAGTATGCTTAGAGTGACTTCTGGAATCCCTAAGACAACTATCCATCAACTGAAAAATAACTTGTTCAAAGAAGTGCTCTTAGTACCCTATCTGAGCTCAAGGCAAATTTTTATTCTTGAAAGATAATGTTTAGAGCAGATAGCAAAATGCCCAACTGACATAAGTCCAGTTCTCTTTGGATTGTTATCTGTTTTCAACTCATGAAAATGAATCTGAATGTCTACATCTGTCATCCCTTCCCATCTCCTTCCATCATTTTGTTTGTTTGTTTTCATAAGCCCCTTCTGTTGCTGTCATGTGTGAACAGTTGCCAAGAAGTTTCTCTAATCCCCTCCTCTCCACTAATTTTTCATTCAGCACTCCACCCACTTCCACAATAGGTCCCAACTTGCCATTGTCCAAACATGAGCAACATACATCAAAAATTAATCTTAAGGATGCAAATATGTATTTCTTTTTAAATTATATTTTTTGATCAGCAAAAATCTGCCCCTTCCCAAACCTTCTTCCATTGAAAAAGAAGGAAAAACAAAACTCCCGTTACAAAACATGTCTAATTAAGTAAATTGAATTTTCACATTGGCCATATCCAAAAGGGGAAACAACCATTTATGTACACATACATAAACATTCATAGTTTTATACTCTGAGTCTTTCACCTCTATCATTTAGTGAGTAGTATATTTCATCATTAGCTCTTTGGAATCTTTGATAGTTATAACACTGACCAGGGGGTCTTAATTCTTTCCAAGTTATTTGTATTTAAAATACTGTTGTCACAGTGGAAAGTGTTCTTTTTACTCTGTTCATTTCACATTGCATTAAATCATACATGTCTTTCCAGATTTCTCTGAAATCATCCCCTTAATCATTTATTAATATTATTCTTTCTCTCAATCTACCTACCCACCCTTCCTAATCTGTTTAGCCATTCCCCAGTAGATAGCCAACTCCTTAAATTCCTTTTTTGCCACTTCAAAAAAGAGGTATACATATTTTGTACATCCTTAGAGATTGTTTTTCTTAGAGCTAATCCCTCCTTTCATCTATCCTCACTCTAATTCTCCCTTTCTCTTCCTCTTTTCCTATTGAATGAAATGTATTTCTGTACCCAACACTATGTATGTATTATTCCCTACTTAACTATTTCAGATGAGAGTAAAATTCAAGTGTCAGACACTCCTTCCATTCCTCCTTGTTTATTATCCTAATTATGGGAAATAAATTTCTCTACACCCCAGGGCATTCCCCCTTCCCTCTCTTTCTGGTCTTTTTAAAAGGTCATGAAGACATATTAGAACTATGCCTAGATTTTCTATAGATTTAGACTCTTTATCAATACAGATTATGGCAGAGTTAGAGGAGACATCTATACTGTCTTCCCATATTAGAAAGAAGATAGTGTAGCCTCATTTAGTCACTTCTGATTGTTCATTTATGTTTACTTGCTTATGTTTCTCATAACTGTTGTGTTTCAATGTCAAAGTTTTCTATGCAACTCTGGTTTTTTCATTAGGAATGAATGCTTGGAAATCCCTTATTTCATCAACAATTCATCTCCCCACCCCCTGTAGAATTGTATTCAGTTTGGCTGGGTAAATTATTCTTGGTTCTAAGTCTATATACTTTGCCTGACTGTGGATCCTTAGTACTTGAATTCATTCTTTTGGGATATGTTTAGGATTTGTTCTTTGACCTGGAAGCTTCTGGATTTTGGATATACTGTTCCTGGGAATTTTAATTTGGGGACTTCTTTCAGGAGGCAACTAGTTGATCCTTTCTATTTCTACATTGTCCTCTAATTCTAAGAGATTTTGAGAAGTTTTCTTTTCAATATCTTCTAAAATAAAATGCTTGGGTTCTTTTTGGGGGATCTTGGCTTTCAGGTGGTCCAATGACTTAATTTTTTCTCTGTTTATTTTCTACATCAGCTGTTTTTGTTTACTTTTCTTTCAATTTTAAAAGTCTTGACTTTGTTTAAGTATTGTTTTTTGTCTGTCTTATGTAGTTATTGTATTCCATTTGGCCCAGGTACTGATGCTCACTGATCTTGAGTTCACTCAGAAACCTTTCCTCCAATTCCTATACTATTGGTAGTCAACATTATAACCAATTAACACATCTATATAAAACTAACAGCCATTCTTCAAAAGAAAAATATTCAAAGAGTCCTCAAAAGAAGAATTATAAAGTATTGATAATTACATGAAAAAAGACTCTATATCAGTAATAATAAGAAAAATGCACATCAAAATAATTTCTTCACCTCATATCCTGCAAATAGGTAAAAATGACAAAACATGGCAACACTCAATGTTGGAGGGGTTATGAGAAAATAGGCATGCTAATTCAGTGTTGGTAAAGCTGTGAAATGGTATAATCCTTCTAGAAAACATATTGGAACTATACAAAAACATATCAAAAATGCCCATATCCTTTAATCCAGAGATTCAGTTATAGGCTTATTCTTCAAGGAAGCTGTCAATAAAAAAAATAAAAATAAACTTTCATTTTATTCCTTTAAAAAGATTGTTCTGAGAAGAGCTTGTGAAAATAGGCAAGGGAGAGTTAATCCTATTTTCACAATATGTATTAATAATGTTTTGGATTTTGAAGGATAAATTTACAATATGTCTATTAGCTCTAATATCAGTGCCTACCCAAAATCTTTTGATTATGAAAATAAGCCATTGGTTGTTAAAATATTGTGGGACTTTGGTTAATAATTTTGTCTGATTCCAGGAAAAGGGATCACAAAAGACACATTGTACAGTGCATAGAAACGCAAGGTCAAGGAGATCAACAATCTTTGTGGGATTAATGAGATCTGTGCAAAAACATAGAACTTATTTGAGTTTCCAGGTAGTGGCTGTTTGACATACATCAGACACAGGTTTTCCCGTGCTACATTGTGACAAGTACCTTAGTTTGGCTGCCATTTTGACTCTATCCCTGAGAGTGAAGGTAAAATCAGACCAGGGAAATATACTTCCCTTTTACATCAAAATCTAGTCCCTTTTTTCTCTTATAATATGTCAAATTTCTGTAGTTCTGACTGTCACTGGGTAAATATTATATTACTGCATTCTTCCTATAGACATGAGGGCCATAAATCACTTTATTTGGGCCTTGATTTAAGAACCTGTTATGAGTTTATTCTTGCTTACTCGGAAATTTTGATATATTAATTTTTCCCTAAATTTTTTAATTTTTCTACTATTTAGGGTTTTTCATGTTTTTGGTTTTTCTTTTGAGAATTGATTTTTGTACCCCATAATTCAACCATGTATCCTGAGTTGATCTGTGTGTTGGTCAACACCCTCCTTTGGGAGGATTGTATAATTTTCATAAGATCCAATATTTAAAAAAAATTGAGAGAAATTTCAAGAAAAGAAGCTCACTAAATCCTCAAATCAACAAAGGGAACTGCTTGGAGAAAGTGCCATAAAGAAAGCATATACTACATCAGAAGATCCAGAATGAACTTTCAGATGTAGTCAAATGAACTAAAGGGAGTTGAACACATATATTCTGAATGTAAACTCTTATGCCAAAGGGGATTAGCCCTTAATTGGTTTTTTGCCAATGCACCTAGGAAACATTGGTTTTGTTCTCTCTCTCTCTCTTCTATTTTCCTCTTACCTCCAATTATTGTAGTTTCTTCTTGGAAAGCTCAATATTGTATGCACCTTTAGCTAGAAGATCACCCAAAGAGTCACAAGGGGGGTTGTGAAAATAGGACTGACTCTCCCCTTACCTATTTTTAGCTAATCAAATCATGAACTTAAAATACATCTACTTACCATTAAGTATGAGAGTTCACAAGTCCTTTACTATAGTAAGCTCACACCTCCAAAGGTCACAGCCTCCCCCAGACAGTGCTAGGCAAATTGAAAGACTGCCACTGATTTTTGTGGAAGGGGAGTGACAGGAAGTGACAGGAAGTGATGTTGAAAAAAAAGAATAAAAGAGGAAACCAGCATGATCTATATTTATTCCTTTCCTGGCTTCTGGAGAGATTGGTTCTGTAGATTTATTCACTTCCTTGCATTTGGAGGAGGCTGTGTTGGTGGAACCCTGGCTGAAGACACTACCAAGAGGATTACTAGGAAAACCACGTGGAGACAGAGTCTTGGGGAATCCATGCCAGGGCTGAGCCTGGCTTCTCAGGAGAAGGGCTGGTAGACTTATTAGAATCTGTCTCCTTATCTACATTTTTCCATTCACTCTTTCCACCTCTGTAAATAAAGCTACTAAAAGTCTTTATGACTTAAGCTATAATATTTTTAAAATTGGTGGCCACAATATTACTTTAGAATTCTCATGTTTAGCATAAAACCTAAATTTAAACTCTTACAAGCTCTGTAGAATTTGCTAGACTGCTGATACAAAAGACAGTTAAAAATCCTTCCTTAGAATGTCAGTTTCTTGAACAAAGTCAAGATGGCAACTTAGAAACAGCAAAAGTCAACTCATCTGTGAAAACCCTTCCAAACCAATCAAAAACAAAGTATTTTGAGGGAGACATAAAACCAAATCCAATAATAGGTCAGAGCCAGGGGACCCTCCTGCTCAAGTCAACTTAAAAGGTACAAAGAGAAGGTTAAATTCTTAGGTTTAAGGAAAAGAAAGAAGGAACATCCAAGGACCTTCCCCCACATATTCTGTTGACACTTGGGCAGTGCTGGGAGAGAGCTCCAGCCCAGAGGGAATGCTCTGCTATCACAGTTACTTGAGGCTCTGGGTTCTGACCACAGCTGGCAGAGAGGCAGCTGGAGGAGAGGGGAAGAGAGGAGGACAGCCTTGGGCCTATCCCTCAGGGCTTTTGGCCTCAGGGAACATCTAGCTCTATAGAAAAGCTGGGTTGGCTTAATTCCATCTATCAAAAGTGTAAATAAGAAGCCTTCAGAGGGAAGGGAAACTCAATCTCCAACACCCCTCCTCTACCTACCATGCTAAAACCACGGTAAGAATCTAGCTGCCTGGGTTCCCAGGGCAAAGGTCAGGGCAAATGCTGCAATGACAACTGAGTACTTTGGTACTCTGGGAACTTTTGGGTACCATGGAAGTTCAGGGCTCTGACCTGGAAGCTAACAGGGAAGTGACTGGCAAAAAGGAAGAGAGAGGAGAATGAAGGGAACTACCTTCAGCCTCCACACCTTCACCTTCACCTTCACCTTCACCTTTAGCTTCTGCTGGTACCTGGGAAAATCTGGCCTCAGGGCTCTTTAATACAACAGGTCAGCAGAGCAGAGAAGAAGCCCATACAGGATAGAATATCCCAAACCCACAGATCCAGTAAATAAACAGAGAAGCAAGAATACAACCAATGATGGGGGGGATGAGGAAAAAATATGAGTAAACAAAGGAAAAAGAAAAAATAAATTACAATCAACAGCTTCTATCCAGGTAATTAAAAAAGAACAAATGGAACAGAGGAAGACCAAGGAACACCAAGCAAAAACTCAGGAATTCCAGTGAATTGGACACTGGCTTTGGAATAATTCAAAACACAAATCAAAAAACAATTAAGAAAGCCTAAAGAAAATTGGGAAAAGAACTTAAAAAGCAAAATAGGTAATCTGGAAACAGAGGTACATGAAATAAAACAAGAAAATAGTGTTTCAAAAGCCAAAATTGACCAGCTTGAAAATGAGGGAAAGAAAGTGAAAGATGACCTACAAAGAAAAACAAATCAAAAGGAAAAGGATGACTAAAAAGCCAGGGATGAAATCCAGTCTTTAAAAATTAGAATCCAACAACTAGAAGCAAATTACTTCAATGCAGCAAGAGTCTACAAAAAAAAAAATTAAAAAAATGAAAAAAATTGAGGAAAATATGAAATATCTCCTTGATAAAACAACAAACCTAGAAAATAGATCCAAGAGAAACAATTTAAGAATTATTGGGACTACTGGAAAATCATGACAAAAGAAAAATTCTGGACATCATTCTACAGGAAATTATC
The DNA here is from genome assembly GCF_027887165.1 of Monodelphis domestica. Classification (NCBI taxonomy): domain Eukaryota; kingdom Metazoa; phylum Chordata; class Mammalia; order Didelphimorphia; family Didelphidae; genus Monodelphis; species Monodelphis domestica. The sequence continues at coordinate 231,677,300 of NC_077232.1, forward strand.
CAAGAAAACTCCTTTGACATTCTTGAACAAGAGGCTAAAATAGAAATTGAAAGAATTTACAGATCACCTCCTGCATTAAATCCCCAATTGACAATGCTCAGGAATGTTATAGCCAAGTTCAAGAACTTCCAAGCCAAGGAAAAGATACTGTAAGCAGCTAAAAGTAAACTATTCAGCTATCATGGAGCCACAGTTAGGATAACACAGGACCTGGCTGCATCCACGCTAAAGGACCAGAAGGTATATAATATTCTAGAAAGCAAGGGAACTGGGTCTCCAACCAAGAATCAAATACCTAGAAAAATTGACTATATTCTTGCAGAGGAAAATGTAGTCATTTAATAAAATAGAAGACTTCCAAACATTCCTAAAGAAAATACCTGACTTAAACAGAAAATTTGATGCCCAATCACAGAACTCAAAAGAATTCCTGCTGGAGGCCATCATACCCTCGCTGACTGACAAGGACCCAGTCTGGGGAAATGGGGTCTTCAAGGTAGCCCCAGAGAATGAGACCCCCACTGAACTCCCTCTGTGAATTCTCTCTCTCTCTGACTTTCCTGACTAATGGACTTGTTATGATTATTGTTTCCTCCTCAATACAAGAGAAATAATATGAGAACAAATACTTATAGGATCAATACATATATATATATATATTCCATTTTAATCTCCCTAGGTTATTATCCTCCAAAGATTGCATTTACATAATTAAAGGCCAAATATTATTGCCCCCCTCATTTCCTTCTTCACAAAGCCACAATTACTCCCATTATAAGCTAGGCAAGCCAAGACAATCAATCACCTTCAAGACACACTCCACTGAATTATGTTTATGGATGGAAACCAGGAAACATTGCCAGATGCTTTAAAGTAACACAAGAAAAATAGAACTTGTAAATTGAGGAAAACCCCAAATCTGATCTGTAATTAAATTGTTCTTTAACCTTGTACCTAGCTACAAAATGTTTTGTTACCCATCTCCTAAGTAATTGTGATTCATTGTGAAAGTTGATGAAAAGTAACAATGATTCTCCTAGGTCAGGGAGAACTAACCTCTAGATTACCCTGTTTATGTCATTCATCTATAGCAACATTGTTTTGTTGACTATCTCCTTAGGCTATGTGTCCTGTTGTTAGATGTAGAAAATTGATTATGTGCCAAAGAAGTATTTACTTGAAACCCTATATAATAAACGAACCTCTGTACTATGGCAGAACACTCTGTGATGCCTATGCACGTGGGTCTGAGAACCCAGTGCTTCTCATCTCCATTACTCAATCATATCATCACATCTAGACAGAGTGAACCCTCACCCTCAGGGAGACCACTAGATGGAATGGATCCCAAAGAATCCCCAAAAGGTAATTAAGAAAGGGGAAAAAACTTTTTCAAGGAACCCAATAAGTTCAAATGATTTGTATTCCTACAAGAAAAGATGGTATTGGTAACTCTTAAAAATTGTTATTATCATCAGGGTAGCTAGAAAAAGTGTACTTAGAGGATAAAGTGACAAACTGTATAGGATGATATGTCAAATATATTTGTTATATATAAAATTATGGGTAAAAAGAGGATAATACTAAGAGAAATGGGAAAAGAGATAAAATGAGATAAAAGAGATAAAAAAATAGATGCAAAGGAGAATACCAATATAATGGAAGGGCAGAAGAGGTTGGTGAAAGGTAATACTTAAATATTATGTGCATTGAAATCGACTCAAAGAGGGAAGAACAATCAGATTCATTGGGGCAGAGAATTGTATTGTGCCCTATAGAGAAGTAGAAGGGTAATAAATGGGCTGGTGGGGGGAAATGCAATGGAGAGAGAAATTGAAGGGTCATTTAAAAGGCACTGTAGTAAGAGAGGAATAAATAAGAGGAGGAGGGGATGGGAAGGAGTGGTGGGAAGGTGGGAAGCTTTTAGTCAGTGTAACTAAAAGTGAAAAGTTGGAGGGGAGCTAAGAGGGATAAGAGAATAGGCAGAATCAAAGGAGGAAGTCAAAATGGAGGGGAATATACGAACAGTAATCATAACTATGAATGTGAATGGGATTAACTCACCAATAAAAAGGAAGTGGATAACAGAATGGATTGAAAGCCAGAATCCTACCATATGTTGTCTACAGGAAACACGTGAGGCAGGTGTACATACACAGGATAAAGTTAAGGCAGTGAAGAAGAATTTATTGAGCTGCAACTGAGACAAATAAGGCAGGAGTAGCAATTATGATCTCAGACAAAGCTAAAGAAAAAATAGATCTCATTAAAAGAGAAAAGGAAGGTAATTACATCTTGATAAAAGGCAGTATAAATAATGAAGAAACATCAGTACTCAACATATATGCTTCAAATGGTATGGCATTCAGATTTCTAAAGGAGAAACTAAAGGAGCTTAAGGAGGAAATAGATAGTAAAACCATACTAGTGGGGACTTTAACCTTCCTCTATCAGAACTAGACAAATCAAACCAAAAAATAAATAAGAAGGGAAGTGAATGAAATGTTAGAAAAATTAGAGATAATAAATATCTGGAGAAAAATAGGGATTAAAAGGAATATACCTTCTTTTTAGCAGCACAAAGCACATATAAAAAGATTGACCATGTACTAGGATATAAAACAGTGCAAACAAATGTAGAAAAGCAGAAATAAATGTGATTTTTTTCATACCATAATGCAATAAAAATAATAATCAATAAGGGCTTATGGAAAGGCAGATTTAAAATTAATTGGAAACTAAATAATCTAATTCTTCAAAATTGATGGTTTTGAACAAATCAAAGAAACAGTTATTGATTTCATTGAAGAGAATGACAATAAGGAACTTATGAAAATCTATGGGATGCAGCCAAAGCAGTACTCCGGGGAAAATTTATATCCCTGAGTGCTTATATCAACAAATCAGAGAGGGAAGAGGTCAATGAATTGGGCATGCAATTTAAAAAAGTAGAAAAAGAACAAATTAAAAATCCCCAGATAAAAACTAAATTGGAAATCATAAAAATCAAAGAAGAAATTAATAAAATTGAAAGTAAAAGAACTTTTGAACTAATAAATAAGACTAGGTGCTGGTACTTTGAAAAAAAAACAAATAAAGTACTGGTTAATCTACTTTAAAAAAGAAAGAAAACAATCAAATCAACAGTGTTAAAAATGAAAAGGACCACCTCACCTCTAATAAAGAGGAAATTAAGGTAATAATTACAAACTATTTTGCCCAATTATGTGTCAAAAATATGTTATGAAATGGGTGCATATTTACAAAAATATAAATTTTCTAGATTAACAAATGACAAAATAGAATACTTAAACAATTCCATCTCAGAAAAAGAAATTGAACAAACCATCAAAGAACTCCCTAAGAAAAATAAGAAAAATTCCCCATAGCCAGATGGATTCACAAGTGAATTCTATCAAACATTTAAAATATAACTCATCCCAATTCTATCCAAATTATTTGACAAAATAAGCAAATAAGGAGTTTTACCAAACTTCTTTTATGACACAAATATGGTACCGATTCCAAAGCCAGGCAGACCAAAAACAGAGAAAGAAAACTACAGACCAATCTCCTTAATGAATGCAGATACAAAAATCTCAAATAGAATACTAGAAAAAATACTCTAGCAAGTGATTACAAGGATTATTTACTATAATCAGATGGGATTTATTCCAGGAATGCAAGGATGATTCAACATTAAGAAAACCATCCACATAATTGACTATATCAACAAGCAAACCAACAAAAATAACATGATTATCTTAATATTTGCAGAAAAATCCTTTGACAAAATACAATACTCATTCCTTTTGAAAACACTACAAAGTATAAGAATAGAAGGGCCTTTCCTAAAAAAAAATAAACAGTATATATTTAAAACCATCAGCAAGTATCATCTACAATGGGGACAAGTCAGAAACCTTACCAATAAGATTAGGAGTGAAGCAAGGATGCCCATTATCACCTCTATTATTTAATATTGTACTAGATATGCTAGCAGTAGCAATTAGAGAAGAAACAGAAATTGAAGGCATTAAAGTAGGCAATGAGGAGACTAAACTATCACTCTTTGCAGATGACATGATTGTCTACTTAAAGAATCTTAGAGAATCAACTAAAAAGCTAGTGGAAATAACTAACAACTTTAGAAAACTTGTAGGATACAAAATAAACCCACACAAATCATCAACATTTCTATATGTTTCAAAGACAATTCAGCAGCATGGGTTATAAAGAGAAATTCCATTTAAAATCACCTAGACAATATAAAATATTTAGGAATATTTGCCAAGACAAACACAGGAATTATATGAACACAACTACAAAACACTTTGCACGTAATTGAAACAAGATCTAAATAATTGAAAAAACATTAATTGCTCACGAGCAAGGTAAGCTAATATAATAAAAATGACAATCCTGCCCAAATTAATTTAATTATTCAGTACCAAACCTATAAAACTACCAAGAAGCTTTTTTATTGAATTAGAAAAAATTATAATAAAGTTTATTTGGAAGAACAAAAAATCAAGAATATCAAGGGAACTAAGGAAAAATGTGAAAGATGGGAGCTTAGTAGTATTGGATCTTAAATTGTACTATAAAGCAGTGGTCATCAAAACAATATGGTTCTGGCTAAGAGACAAAAGGGAGTCTATTCCACTAAATGGAATAGATTTGGGGTAAATGACCTCAGCAAGACACTGTGTGATAAACACAAAGATCCCAACTTTTGAAACAAGAACACAGTATTTGACAAAAACTGCTAGGAAAATTGGAAAAGGGAATGGGAGAGATTAGATTTAGATCAACATCTCAGACCCTATACCAAGATAAATTCAAATTGGGTAAATGATTTAAATATAAAAAAGAAACTATAAGTAAATTAGGTGACTATAGAATACTATACCTATCAGATCTATGGGAAAGGAAAGACGTTAAGACCAAGCAAGAGGTAGAGAACATTTCAAGATGTAAAATGAATAATTTTGACTACAGTAAAGTAAATATTTTTGTACAAACAAAACCATTGCAACCAAAATTAGAAGGGAAGCAACAATTTGGGAAAATCTTTATAACAAAAACCTCTGACAAAGGTCTAATTTCTCAAATTTATAAGGATCTAAATCAATTGTAAAAAAAAAAATCTGGCATTCCCCAATTGATAAATGGGCAAGGGACATAAATAGGCAGTTTTCAGATAAAGAAATAAAAAATAACAATAAGCACGTGGAAAAGTGTTCTAAATTTCTTATAATCAGAGAAATACAAATCAAAACAACTCTGAGTTATCATCTCACATGTAGCAGATTGACTAACATGACAGCAATGGAAAGTAAAGAGTGTTGAAGGGAATGTGGCAAAATTGAGACACTAATGCATTGCTGGTGGAGTTGTGAATTGATCCAACTTTTCCAGAAGGCAATTTGGAATTATGCCTAATGGTGTTGCTTTAAAACACTGCTTGCCCTTTGATCTAGTCAAATCACTGCCGGGTTTGTACCCCAAAGAGATAATAAGGAAAAATACATATACAAAAATATTCATAGCCTCGTTCTTTGTGGTGGCAAAAAATTTGGAACATGAGAGGGTGTCCATTGATTGGGGAATGGGTGAACAAATTGTGATATCTGATAGTAATGGAATAATATTGTGCTGAAAGGAAAAATGAACTGGAGGGATTCCACATGAACTGGAATGACTTCCAGGAATTGATGCATAGGGAAAGGAGCAAAACCTGGAGAACATTGTACATACAGGCACAATCGAATGTAATGGACTTTTCTAATAACAACAATGCGATGATCTAAGACAATTCTGAGGGACTTATGAGAAAGAACACTATCTGCATCCAGAGAAAGAACTGTGGGAGTAGAAACACAGAAGAAAAACATATGATTTATCACATGGCTCTATGGGAATATGATTGGGGATGTACACTCTAAAGGATCACTCTATTGCAAATATTGATAATATTGAAATATTTTTGTTGTTTTTTAATTTGGAAAATTTAAAATATGTTTCTATGGTTACATGATTCATGTTCTTTCCCTTTTCTCCTCCCATCCCCTCCTGTAGCTGCTGGACAATTCCATTGGGTTTTTCATTTGTCATTGATCAAGAGGTTTTGATAAATGATACATGTAAAACTCAGTGGAATTGCTCATTGGCTCTGGGATGGTGGAGGGAGATGGGGAAGGAAAGAATATGAATCATGTAACCATGGAAAAATATTCTAAATTAATTATATTTAAAAATTAAAAAAAAGAATTCAAGGCATAATCATCATCACAAAAAAAAAAGAAAAAAGAGAGAGAGAATGTCAGTTCCTTGAAGGCAGGAAATGCTCCATTTTTTTCATTAGAATTCCTGGATCCTTTGCTATTGAATCTTTCAAGAAATCTTAGATCATTTTGATTTATGCAAATAATTTGCTTTGTTGGACAAGGGCTTATGAGGAGACTCTTTGCTTAAAGTTCTTTTAAAAAAATCACCTACATAGAAGCATCTTTTAAATGCCAATATTCTACTATTTTTGCTTTATGACTGAAAGTCATGGTATAGTATAGCCTCCAAAGAATTAAAAAGAGAGTTTTATAGAGACTGGGGTAGTCAGTGATACAGCCCTTAGGGAAAACCCAGAGAAAGGATTTGGAGTCAGAATACCTGGGCTCAAATCCTGCCACAGTATCAAGTTACTTCCTATATTTGCCTCAGTTTCCTCATCTGTAAAATTAGAAATTATACTGAGCCTCCGAGTTACTTTTTGGCACTAAATTTATGCTCCTCTGACCCAAGTAATCTACTTACTGAATAGGTAATCTTGGGCAACCTTTGTGGGGCTCAGTTTCCTCATTCAAAAAATTCAGGTGGGCTGAACTAAAGTTCTATGACAAATCCTAGGAACCTCTAAATTAAATTCAATATGAAAGCTTGGTTAGAGTACTGAGAAAATTGTTTTTTATTCTTTGATTTCAGACTCATGCCCATTCTTTCCATGTTGGAATAGCTCTTTGAAAATGGTTCAAAAACTACAATTCTTTTCAAACCACATAGCTCTTGCTGGTTGATGACCTTTTCCACTGTATACAATGAAATTCTTTTTTCCCTCTCCAGTTGTTTGAAATGGAAAAGTCACGGTGGTGGTAGTGTCTATGTAAAGCTTTTGCCATTTTGTACATTTTTCTCCCAAATTATGACAGCTTCTCAATGAGGCTTGACAATAATTTCTAAATTAGCCCTTGTCTGAACTTGTGCCTGGTTAATCTCCAGTATTTAATTGTGTCACAGATTCCTAGCATTTCCAGTGCAGGTGTCAGGAAAAGGAAGACAGTTTAACATCCTCATCAGGCAGGTCATGCTAGTCATTTTCCATGTCCAAATCAGTCATTAATATTGCTCTCTGATGGCAGAGCAAAAATGCTTAACTTTTTAATACACTACAGATAGGAACTGTGATCCCTTAAGGTACCTTTTTCTTTTGTCCTATTTAACATTTTTGAAAAAATATAATTGATCTTGAAATTGAATTTTAACTATAACAAAAGTTTGCAACTCAACTTTAAAAGGGATCTTTTAGCTTAAGATGGCAATAACTATTTAGCATTTACTTTTATTGTTCTATTTCCCTTTCCTCCTCCTTTTCTCCTTTGTCTTTTCCTCCTCTCCTATTTACTCCTCTCATTCTCTTCCTCACTTTTTTCCCCACTCCTAATCCACCCCCTTCTTGGAATTCTTTCCTGACCCCTTCCAATTTCCTCTCCCAAATTTGTTCTTCGGACATTTTAAGCAATGTCCAACTCTATGTGTCTGATTCTTTGTGACTCCCAGTTGAGGTTTTCTTACAAAGATGTTGAAGTGATTTGCCATTTCCTTCTCCAGCTCATTTTATAGATGAGGAAACTGAGGCAAACAGGGTTAAATGACTTGCCTGAGACAGGATATGAACTAGGGAAGATGAGCATTTCCTCTTTTGTAATTTGTCTATTTAATACTCTGTTCATATATGTTTTCAAAAGGATCAGTTCTTTGTTTTATGTGACAATTTTCCTTTTCCTCAAAATATTCCCTTGATCTGCTTTCCTTTTTATCTTGTTTTTGTTGGTAAAGAAAAATACCTTTTAAAATGTGATCAGATCTTTTGTCTCATTCACTATAATAGTTCCTTCTCTTTCTTCAGTAGATAGTAGCCCATGTCCCTTCAATATTTAGAGAAATATACTATTCTATTTTGTTCTACTTTTCATAATTTCTTTTTTGTTCATGTAATAATTTATTAAGCATAAGTGGAATTTATTAGGGTATATGTTGTAAGGTAATTATCTAAATCTATTTTCTCGCAAATCTCTACTTCCCTCTATAATATTTATTAAATACTAAGTTCTTTCACCAGTTTTTAGTTTTCCCAGGTTTCCCAAATATAAGTAAAATAGGTTTCCTCAAGAACAGATGGACTATCCTTCCTTAGAAGTTTTTAAGGATTCTGAATGACTACTTGTCAAATGTATTAAGATGGGGATTCCATTTAAGAATGTGTTAAATTTGGACTTCCGGTCAAGATGGCAGCTTAGAGAAAGCTAAAGTTCAGATCTCTGGAAAACCCTTCCCGACCAATCTCAAACTATAAGCTCCTAAGGCGCCGAAATTCAAAACGATCAACAGCATAGATCCTGGGAATCCTTCTCCTGGACCTGGACCTGGATCAAAAGGTACGGCCCCCCTCAAAAGCCAGAACCCGAGATCATTCGGACCTAAGGGGTAGGAGCGCAGAGTCCAAGGCTCCGGGAAGCCGCAGCCCCGCCCCGCTCAGAGAGCAGGGTCGTCTGAAACAACAATAACCCTCAGGGCCTTCTATCCAAGTCCCAGTGAAAGTAACTGCCCTCAGAGTTCAGGGAAGCTGCAGCCCATACCCGGGCAGAGAGCAGGGTCCTCTGAAACAACAGCAACCCTCAGGGCGGGCAAGACAGCCTCACGGCCAGCTATTCTGAAGGCAACTTCCGGAAAGCAACCCGACCCCTGCAGGGAAGCAGATAGAGCTGGGGGAGAGTGTGGCCCCCTGGTCTGACCCTTCCATTCCAGTTCCAGTGAAAGTCATTGCCCATACTCAATTTAACCCAGGGAAAGCTCATAGAACCGACATTCTGCCCAGGACTAAAGCCTCTGAACACCAGAGATAAGAAAAACTAATCCTCCCCATTCAGAGATGGCAAACTCCACAGAAGCACAGAAGCCCCAAAATCCCAAGAAAAATAAGAAGAAAGGGGCGACTTTGGACACATTCTACGGAACCAAAATACAAAATACAGAGGAGATAGAAGACAATGCACAAGAAAATCCTCCGAAACCTTCCAAAGGAAATGGAAACTCTCCACAAACCCATGAAGAATTTGAATCAGAAATGACCAAAAAGATGGAAGCCTTCTGGGAGGAAAAGTGGGAAATAATGCAAAAGAAATTCACGCATCTACAAAACCGGTGTGACCAAACTGAAAAGGAAAACCAGGCTTTAAAGGCCAGAATCAGGCAGCTGGAAGAAAACGATCGTGTAAAAGAGCAAGAATTAATAAAGCAAAGCCAAAATACCAAGAAATTAGAAGAGAACATAAAATATCTCACCAACAAGGTGACAGATCTGGAAAATAGAGGGAGAAGAGATAATTTAAGAATAATTGGACTTCCAGAAAAGCCAGAAATAAACACCAAACTCGACATCATGATACAAGATATAATCAAAGAAAATTGCCCAGAGATTCTAGAACAAGGGGGCAATACAGCCACTGACAGAGCTCACAGAACACCTTCTACACTAAACCCCCAAAAGACAACTCCCAGGAATGTAATTGCCAAATTCCAAAGCTATCAAACAAAAGAAAAAATCCCACAGGAAGCCAGAAAAAGACAATTTAGATATAAAGGAATGCCAATCAGGGTCACACAAGACCTTGCAAGTTCTACTCTGAATGATTGTGAGGCATGGAACATGATCTTCAGAAAGGCAAGAGAGCTGGGTCTCCAACCAAGAATCAGCTACCCAGCAAAACTGACTATATACTTCCAAGGGAAAGTATGGGCATTCAACAAAATAGAAGACTTCCAACTTTTTGCAAAGAAAAGACCAGAGCTCTGTGGAAAGTTTGATACCGAAAAACAAAGAGCAAGGAATACCTGAAAAGGTAAATATTAAGGAAAGGGGAAAAATGTTATCTTCTTCTTTTACTCAAACTCTCTTCTATAAGGACAACATTTATATCAATCTATGTATACTAACATGTGGGGAAAATGTAATGTATAAATAGGGGGTAAAGAAAGACCAAATAGAATAATCTTTCTCACACAAAGATTCACATGGGAAGGGGAGGGGAAGAAAACTCCTATAAGAAGGAGAGGAAGAGAGGGTTTTTTACTTAAACCTCAATCTCTGGGAAATCAACTCTGAGAGGGAAAAACATCCAGATCCATTGGGATCTTGAATTCTATCTTACCCAACAAGGGTAAAGAGAAGGGAAAACCAAGGGGGGGAGGGGGAGAGGGAGAACAAAAAGGGAGGGAAAGAGAATGGGGAGGGGGAGGGAAGAAAAATGGAGGGACTAAAAAGGGAAACATCAAGGGAGGGGACAAGGGGGACTGATTCAAAGTAAATCACTGGACTAAAAGGTAGAGCCGAAGAAGAAAAGGTTAGAATTAGGGAAGGCTATCAAAGTGCCAGGGAGTCCACAAATGACAATCATAACTTTGAACATGAATGGGATGAACTCACCCATAAAACGTAGACGAATAGCAGAATGGATTAGAATCCAAAACCCTACCATATGTTGTCTTCAAGAAACACACATGAGGCGGGTTGACACCCACAAGGTCAGAATTAAAGGATGGAGTAAGACCTTCTGGGCCTCAACTGACAGAAAGAAGGCAGGAGTGGCAATCATGATATCTGATAAAGCAAAAGCAAAAATAGACCTGATCAAAAGGGATAGGGAAGGTAATTATATTTTGTTAAAAGGGACTTTAGACAATGAGGAAATATCATTAATCAACATGTATGCACCAAATAATATAGCACCCAAATTTCTAATGGAGAGACTAGGATAATTGAAGGGAGAAATAGACAGTAAAACTATATTAGTGGGAGACTTAAACCAACCATTATCAAATTTAGATAAATCAAACCAAAAAATAAATAAGAAAGAGGTGAAAGAAGTGAATGAAATCTTAGAAAAATTAGAATTAATAGACATATGGAGAAAAATAAATAGGGATAAAAAGGAATACACCTTCTTCTCAGCACCACATGGCACATTCACAAAAATTGACCATACATTAGGTCACAGAAACATAGCACACAAATGCAAAAAAGCAGAAATAATGAATGCAGTCTTCTCAGATCACAAGGCAATAAAAATAATGATTAGTAATGGTAGATGGAAAACCAAATCTAAAACCAATTGGAAATTAAACAATATGATACTCCAAAACCATTTAGTTAAAGAAGAAATCATAGAAACAATTAATAATTTCATCGAGGAAAATGACAATGGCGAGACATCCTTCCAAACCTTTTGGGATGCAGCCAAAGCGGTAATCAGAGGTAAATTCATATCCCTGAATGCTCATATTAACAAACTAGGGAGAGCAGAGATCAATGAATTGGAAATGCAAATGAAAAAACTCGAAAGCGATCAAATTAAAACCCCCCAGCAGAAAACCAAACTAGAAATCCTAAAAATTAAGGGAGAAATTAATAAAATCGAAAGTGATAGAACTATTGATTTAATAAATAAGACAAGAAGCTGGTACTTTGAAAAAACAAACAAAATAGACAAAGTATTGGTCAATCTAATTTAAAAAAGGAAGAAAAGGAAATTAACAGCATTAAAGATGAAAAGGGGGACAGCACCTCCGATGAAGAGGAAATTAAGGCAATCATTAGAAATTACTTTGCCCAATTATATGGCAATAAATACACCAATTTAGGAGATATGGATGAATATATACAAAAATACAAACTGCCTAGACTAACAGAAGAGGAAATAGAATTCTTAAATAATCCCATATCAGAAAATGAAATCCAACAAGCCATCAAAGAACTTCCTAAGAAAAAATCCCCAGGGCCTGATGGATTCACCAGTGAATTCTATCAAACATTCAGAGAACAGTTAATCCCAATACTATACAAACTATTTGACAAAATAAGCAAAGAGGGAGTACTACCAAACTCCTTTTACAACACAAACATTGTACTGATTCCAAAACCAGGCAGGTCAAAAACAGAGAAAGAAAACTATAGACCAATCTCCCTAATGAATATAGATGCAAAAATCTTAAATAGGATACTAGCAAAAAGACTCCAGCAAGTGATCAGAAGGATCATTCACCATGATCAAGTAGAATTTATACCAGGGATGCAGGGCTGGTTCAACATTAGGAAAACCATCCACATAATTGACCACATCAACAAGCAAACTAGCAAGAACCACATGATTATCTCAATAGATGCAGAAAAAGCATTTGATAAAATACAACACCCATTCCTATTAAAAACACTAGAAATCATAGGAATAGAAGGGTCATTCCTAAAAATAATAAACAGTATATGTCTAAAACCATCAGCTAATATCATCTGCAATGGGGATAAACTGGATGCATTCCCAATAAGATCAGGAGTGAAACAAGGATGCCCATTATCACCTCTACTATTTGACATTGTACTAGAAACACTAGCAGTAGCAATTAGAGAAGAAAAAGAAATTGAAGGCATTAAAATAGGCAAGGAGGAGTCCAAGTTATCACTCTTTGCAGATGACATGATGGTCTACTTAAAGAATCCTAGAGATTCAACCAAAAAGCTAATTGAAATAATCAACAACTTTAGCAAAGTTGTAGGATACAAAATAAACCCACATAAATCATCAGCTTTTCTATATATCTCCAACACAGCTCAGCAGCAAGAACTAGAAAGAGAAATCCCATTCAAAATCACCTTAGACAAAATAAAATACCTAGGAATCTACCTCCCAAGACAAACACAGGAACTATATGAACACAACTACAAAACACTCTCCACACAACTAAAACTAGACTTGAGCAATTGGAAAAACATTAACTGCTCATGGATAGGATGAGCCAATATAATAAAAATGACCATCCTACCCAAACTTATTTATCTATTTAGTGCCATACCCATTGAACTCCCAAAATACTTCTTCACTGATTTAGGAAAAAAACATAACAAAGTTCATTTGGAAGAACAAAAGATCAAGGATATCCAGGGAAATAATGAAAAAAAAAAAAACACATATGATGGGGGCCTTGCAGTCCCTGACATTAAACTATATTACAAAGCAGCAGTCATCAAAACAATTTGGTACTGGCTAAGAAACAGAAAGGAAGATCAGTGGAATAGACTGGGGGAAAGAGACCTCAGCAAGACAGTATACGATAAACCCAAAGATCCCAGCTTTTGGGACAAAAATACACTATTCGATAAAAACTGCTGGGAAAATTGGAAGACAGTGTGGGAGAGACTAGGAATAGATCAACACCTCACACCCTACACCAAGATAAATTCAAAATGGGTGAGTGACTTAAACATAAAGAAGGAAACCATAAGTAAATTGGGTAAACACAGAATAGTATACATGTCAGACCTTTGGGAGGGGAAAGGCTTTAAAACCAAGTTAGACATAGAAAGAATTACAAAATGTAAAATAAATAATTTTGACTACATCAAACTAAAACGCTTTTGTACAAACAAAACCAATGTAACTAAAATCAGAAGGGAAACAACAAATTGGGAAAAAATCTTCATAGAAACCTCTGACAAAGGTTTAATTACTCATATTTATAAAGAACTAAATCAATTGTACAAAAAATCAAGCCATTCTCCAATTGATAAATGGGCAAGGGACATGGATAGGCAGTTCTCAGATAAAGAAATCAAAACTATTAATAAGCACATGAAGAAGTGTTCTAAATCCCTTATAATCAGAGAGATGCAAATTAAAACAACTCTGAGGTATCACCTCACACCTAGCAGATTGGCTAACATGACAGCAAAGGAAAGTAATGAATGCTGGAGGGGATGTGGCAAAGTAGGGACATTAATTCATTGCTGGTGGAGTTGTGAACTGATCCAACCATTCTGGAGGGCAATTTGGAACTATGCCCAAAGGATGATAAAAGAATGTATACCCTTTGATCCAGCCATAGCACTGCTTGGTCTGTACCCCAAAGAGATAATGGACAAAACGACTTGTACAAAAATATTCATAGCTGCGCTCTTTGTGGTGGCCCAAAACTGGAAAACGAGGGGATGCCCATCAATTGGGGAATGGCTGAACAAATTGTGGTATATGTTGGTGATGGAATACTATTGTGCTAAAAGGAATAATAAAGTGGAGGAGTTCCATGGAGACTGGAACAACCTCCAGGAAGTGATGCAAAGCGAGAGGAGCAGAACCAGGAGAACATTGTACACAGAGACTAATACATTGTGGTATAATCGAATGTAATGGACTCCTACATTAGTGGCGGTGTAATGTCCCTGAACAATTTGCAGGGATCTAGGAGAAAAAAACACTATTCATAAGCAAAGGATAAACTATGGGAGTGGAAACACCGAGGAAAAGCAACTGCCTGAATACAGTGGTTGAGGGGACATGACAGAGGAGAGATTCTAAATGAACACTCTAATGCAAATATTATCAACATGGCAATGGGTTCAAATCAAGAAAACATGTAATGCCCAGTGGATTTGCGTGTCGGCTATGGGGGGTGGGGGGGCTAGGGGAGAGGAAAAGAAAATGATCTATGTCTTTAATGAATAATGCTTGGAAATGATCAAATAAAATATAACTTTAAAAAAAAGAATGGGTTAAATTTGATGGCTATGAGGTTCATTTTGTATATCATGTTGTTTTAAAAAATAAAAAGAGAAGGAAAGTACCCCAATGAGGGAAGCAAAATTCTGTTACTCTATGATAGACTCATACAGTTATAGATTTAAATAAAGTTGAAAGGTACTTCTTAGAGGTCATCTAATATAACCTTTCATTCAGATAAGGAAACCAAGATCTAAATAGTTAAGATCAATATCAATATTCAGTGATCCCTGCTTTCCTTCCTGTTTCCCTGTTGAATGAAATATTCATCTGTACCCAATTCTCTCTCTCCTCACCATTTCTCCTTTTCTCTCTTCATTGGACTATCTGAAAGTCATGACCAAAAAGACTCTTTCCTGGCTCTGCTAGGAGCAAAACTAAACAAGAATAATTCCTCTTCCAATTGACAGCCTTTCAAATACTTGAGGACAACTATCATGCCCTTCTTTGAGTTTTTTCTTCTCCAGTCTGGTCATCCCTATTTCCTTCCAATTATTCCTAAATTACACAATGTGACAGAGGCTGGCACTAGAGAAAAAGTGCCAGGCTGAAGAGTATGTGAAATTGATCACCTCAATGGGGGAGGGGCCCCTAGGAGTGGAATCCAGAGGAGAAGACTGCCTGGGAGAGCAGTGAGGGGCTCTTGGTCTTGAGAAGCTGAAGACAAAAGTTGGGGAAAAGACTTTCTCCTGAGGGTTACCCATTTTTCCTGCTTATGACTGGAAATCTTTCCCCCCCAAAACTCTCCAATTTCTGAAGAGAAACCTGAGCTGACTTTACCTCAGCTCCTGTTGCCCAGGGGTGAGTCAACCTGACTTTCTCTCAGGCAGCTCAGGCTGCCAAGGCCTGCGTTCCCCTCAAACTTGAGGAGGGAGGGGAAAGGGTTTAGATAGAGACAGGGACCCCCTTTTCCCACATTCCTTTTCCCATTACTCCTTGCCCTTTATTTCCTTTTGTATTTCATGATTGAGTTGACATTAAAAGTTATCTGTTCCCCAAGCTGAGTGTGAGTGAACAAATCAAAGGGAGACCCTTTGGTCTCGAGTAGTGGAGGGGGGACAAGAGGGACAAGAGCAAATCTGGGAAAGCTAAGGAGGGAAGGCAGAAGGGGGAAAATCTTCAAACCTCCTCTCTTCTCTCTGAGCCAACTCATTACATCTGCAGTCTCCCCTGAACCCCTCTTTGTGGAAGGAGGGGTCTCTCCTCTTTCCCCCTCTCAATACTGAAAAGTCCAAACTTCCCTCTTTTATCTTTTTTTAATTAAACAAATATAGGTCCTTTACCATTCTGGTTGCCCTCCTCTGGACACACTAAATTACTTTTGTCTCTTAAACTGTGACATTCCATGTGATTATTCACTTTTTTTTTCATTTGTTGTGATCTCCTTTTTTAATGTCTAATTTTGGTCATTTGTTTTCTCTCTCTCCTTTAAAAAGTATTTACCAGTGATTTTTTCAATTTCATCACTTTTTTCAAAAAATCATTTTAAATCTAATTAATTCCATTTTCCCATTCTGTTTGCCACCTTGCTCTTTTTTATCTCTTTTTTCCTCCTTTGTTCCCTTTATAAAACGTCTAAATGGTAATTTACTTCTTTAAGTCTGTATTTTTTCATTTGGACATTCAACACTGACTCTAAGAAACAACTTTGGCCATTTACTTGTTTTTGACATCTGGTTTTAATGTTACCAACACCTATTTAGTAACTTGCTTTTTTATTTCTCCTTTAACCCAGTAATGACTTCATGAAAACTTCTAAAAAGTAATAATTTGCTCATGATACTATTATTTCCAATTTTAGCACATCATAAATACATGTATAATTTCTGACAAATATATGTATGAGGTGGGCTGGTCTAGAAAATTCATGCATAATTCTGGGAATAAAATAAGGAGTTTTTGAACCTTATTTCCATGGGCTAGAGGCATCATGGGAAAATGGTAGATTAGGGTGTGAAGCTTCCTCACCCTTCTAATGCCCACCACAAATAACCAAAAAAAGACTCCACAAAATTAACACTAAAAGAAGCAAAAAACAGATAGAAGTCTGAAGTGAAGCTGAATAGCCACAGGCCTTGGGGGCAGGAACAGAGATTAAAAGAGAACACGAGGAATACATACTATGATTACTTTAAAAAATAAAAGCCACAAAATCAAGAGGAAAAAAAAGTATCAGAATAAGACAAATCCAAAGGGAACTCAAAAGCAGAGGATGTTTTTATTAGTACACCTACATAATGCATATCTTTTAAAACAATTTATAAATAATATGGAGTTTATGGTTTAGCGAATCATTTTATGTATTTATTTTTTTTTGTTGTAAGTATGTAACAAGAAAAAGAAATGAATTTTATTTCTAGAACTTGGTTCATCTTTCCCTCCAAATTTATTTCTGGCTTCATCCTTTTATCATTGATTCCATCTAATTTTTCAGATTTTGAAAACTTGGCATTATCTTTGGCTCTGTTTTTCTATCAGGCAATACAATACTAATAAAAATTGGTATAAAGGAATCATATTCTAGTTCTCATTTCATAAATGGATATTCTCTCTCCTAATGTAACTAACCTGGTCTCTCTTTCATTAGTGGTTCAGTCTAAGTTTGTAGCAACCTATGAGAAGGTAGCAATGGTTCTTGTATCAGGTGACTTAAGCTTTAATAGATGAGTAGTGAGTTGGCACAGTGTATAAACTGATAGGCCTGAAGGCAGGAAGACCTAAGTTCAAATCTGTCCTCAGAAATTTTCTAGCTGTGTGACCTTGGGCAAGTCACTTATCCTTGCTTGCCTTAGTTCCTCATCTGGAAAATGAGCTGGAGAAAAAAATAGCAAACCACTCCAGTGTTGGTCAAGAAAACCCCAAATGAGGTCACAAAGAGTTGGACACAATTCAAGTTGCCTGAAAAACAACAAGGAATTCAGTGTGTGAAAGTGTGAGTAAGTGGACAGAAAATTGCCATAAAAGGCAACAGAATCAGTTAGGAAAGACATGAAACTTGGCAAGTTTAGGGAAAGTGTAAAGTTTAGCTAGAGACTAGAAATTATTTGGGAGCAAATAGATGGTTCATTTGATAAGAGTGCCAGGCTTGGAGTCAAAAAGATATCTTAAGTTCACATCCAGCCTCAGACACTTATTGGCTGTCTGGGCAAGTCATGCAACTGTTTGCCTCAGTTCCCTCATCTATAAAATGAGTTGGAGAAGGAAATGAGAAACCACTCCAGTATCTTTTCCAGGAAAACCCTAAGTAGTGAAACAAGGAGTGGGACACACCTGAAACAACTAAATTATAAAGTGGTCATGCAAAGGGATAATATTAACTGAGGGTACCCAGCTAGAATGGCATCACTTTTAAATGCCAGACTGAAGAATGTGAACTTTATTTCCTGGGCGCTAGGAAGTCCTTGAAGGATTTAAGCAGATGACGTCTTGATCAGAAGTGTAAACAAGACAGATCAATCTACTAATAATGTAAAGAGTAGACATGTGAAGGAGTAGGAGGCTGCTGTCGTTATCTTTGCAGATGATGATGTGATCTAAGACTAGGGTTGCAAGAGTGAAAATAGAGATCAAGGGTATTGGGAAAATACATTGTTTGAGGTATCTGGAAAATTTATTGTAGTGATATAATTTACAGGACTTGTTAAATGAGTGTGAGAAGTAAGGGAAGGACAGGGAGTTCAAGAAGTTGAAAAAAGTTTGGTTTCAAGCTCAGTTAACTACATGAGCATAATGTCTTTGGGATAAAGTCCAGAAGAGCAGCTGGCTGCGTGGTAAGGAGGAAGCCATAGAGGAAAGAAGTCAAGGAACAGCTGGGGGGTGTTAGAAGTTAAGCTCTTCTTTGAGAAGCTAGTAGGGGGGTATCAGGAGACAAAAAAATGTTTACTGGTTGAGAGGAAAGCCAGTGGAAGAAAAGTTGGGAATGCAAGAGAAATTTGATGGAGTAAAGGGTAAGAAGCAGTTGAAAGGACTGGGATCTAGAGCATAGAAGAATCTGAATCGAATTTTTGTTGCATTGACAGTTAGTTTTCTAAGGAGATAGAGGTTCTTTCTCTGATACCAAAAAAAGAAGGTAAGGGGAGAGGAAGACTGTTATTTTGAGATGGAAAAGAAACTGATACAGCTTATGTGAGATGAATTTGATCTTAGTAAAAAGAGATTAATTGCCAAGAATGAGGGTTGGAGCCATTGGAAGTGGTTTGGGGCATTCAAAAGATCATAGATTTAGAGCTAGAAGGAATCTTGGATGGGCACAAGAGCCCTGGGGATGCTGGCACCCTATTCCCTTTTCTGCTTCTAATCTAGCCCCTGGTGTCATCACCTGGGGAGGGAGCTGCTATAGAGGAGAAGCCAGTCCTCTTCACTGTCAGTCAGCTGCCACACACTCGGGGCAGGAAATCCAGTCCAGCTGAAGTAGCAAGGTACCTTGAAGGAGAGACAAGAGGAACCATTTATGTTGGCAAGTCAACCCCTTCCCTCCATCTTGACTATCTTTCCCCCTCATACCCAAATGGAGAAAGTGAACAACCCTAAACCTAAGAGCCTTAGGAATAGCAATACTTCCAACCCAGTGTCCTCAGCCATCATCCTGAGAAGCAACCTCTATGAAGATGCAGGCTGGTAATTGCACCTGTAGATATTATTGCCACAGCTATGAAGACCTAGAAAAGAAGTTCTTGCCACCAAAGTTCTTGGTCCTGTCAAATGGTTCAATCTAAGAAACTGACCTAATCTTATTAGTGGAAATGGCAGGTAAGCCATTACCATCTGTTTTGTTGGTATATCCTAAGGACCTTGGGACTTCTCCATCTAACACAGATTTGAAACCTTCCAGCAAAGTTGTCTTCCTCATGAAAATGTGAGCATCGGCTATGGGAGAGGAAAAGGGGGGGGGGGGCGGGGAGGAAAAGAAAATGATCCTTGTTTCCAGTGAATAATGTTTGGAAATGACCAAATAAAATAATGTTTAAAATTAAAAAAAAAAAAGAAAATGTGAGCTTTGGTGGGTTGTTACTGTATTTTCTATTTGTCTCCTCAGGGCATAGCACAGTATTTTGAACAAAGACATCACTTAATAATTACTTTTTTCATTCACTCTTGAGGCTGCTAGGTACAACTCTTTCATTTTACAGATAAGGAAACTGAGGCAGACAGCATTTAAGTGGCCCAGGGTCATATGGTTAGTAGGTGTCTGAAACAGGATTTGAATTCAGGTCTTCCTGACTTCCATGGCTCTATTCACTGTGCCACCTATGATTATAATTGTCTAAGGTTGTAGAACTCCAAAAGAAAAGGCAAACAATGCATCACTTAAAAGGCCACTCTTTCCTCACAGATCCCTCTTATGCCTTTCGACAATACTTCTTTCATTCTTTCTTTGATAGAATAGCTACTTTACAAAGTAGTCAGTTATACTGTGGTAGATGTGATAATGGTGAGGGATACCTCTGAGGAAGGAAAAGGTTTGAAGGGCAGCCACTTACTGTCCATAAGCCTTAGTTTCCTCAAATGCAAAATTAAGAAGTTGGACTAGATGACTTCTAAAGTCCCTTTAAGCTCTTAATCTCTGACTATGACTATGATCAGGTCATACACAGGAGAGAAATCATTCAGTTGATGGTAAAAAGACCAAGCTCTGAGTCTGAGATTCACCAACAGGTTACTGTATTGCTTGAAGGATTCTCCAAACTCCTGTGCCTCTTTCTGAATCTGAAGGACAAGCAGAATGACTTGACATCAGATCATCAAGTATTTTTTGTAGAAAAATATGTAAAAGGGGTGTGAATAGATAGCTCAGTGGATAGAGCCAGGCCTAGAGATGGGAGGTCCTAGGTTCAAATCTCACCTCAGATACTTCCTAGTTTTGTGAACCTGTGCAAGTCATAATCATTGCCTAGCCCTTATCCCTCTTCTGCCTTAGAACCAATACATAGTATTGATCCTAAGATGGAAGGTAAGGTTTTAAAAAATATGTCAAGTAGGAATTCATCTTTATCATTATGGTTACTCAAAGAGACAGCCTTGTTTCTGTTCTCCCTTAAGTTCCATTTCAGATGCTGAAAGAATACCTAGAAACGTCCCCTTTTTGCCTGTTTTCTAAGACATCTCAGGAGGAAGAGGATTATAAATACCTTTAATTCTGTTGGAGAAGTAAGTGCCAGACTTAGGTTCTGTTACCTTTCATTGTTGACAAAGGTGCTAAATATTTCAAATCCTAGCTTCTTGAACTAAATGAGAAATTGATGGTATTTTTTCCCAGCTGAGGAGAGAAAGAAAGAGAGAGAATAAGAGAAAGAACAAAAGAAATACTGTCTAAAGGCAGAAGAGGGATCTGTGAGGTAAGAGTGACCTTTTAAGTGCTGCATTATTTGCCTTTTCTTTTAGACTAAATCATTTGTGGCCCATTTCCCAATAAATTCTTGGAAAATGACGTAGGAGAACCTGAGAGCCAGCAGGAACCTTCTAACATAGGACTCAGGGTCAATAAGTAACTCTAGACCTGCTTGATACACAGAGTAAGGAACCATATGAGTAAGAAAGATGAAGCCCAAGAAAATCTGCCTGGTTGATCTGGCTACCAGTCTGCTGCCTTCAGTGCTAATGGAATGAATCCATAACTGAATTAAGATATTAGCTTGTTTGGAAGAGATTAGACATATTCTTTTGTGGTATGGCTTCTTATCCCATTATATCTTGTCAACATGGAATCTAGAAACCCCAAACTTGTAGCCTAGTAAGACCTTTTTTAAAAAATTTAAATTAATTTATTTAGTCAATTTAGAACATTATTCCTTGGTTACAATAATTACGTTATTTCCCTCCCTTCCCTCGACCCACCCTTCCCACAGCCAACATGCAATTTCATTGGGTATTACTTGTGTCCTATATTAGAACCTATTTCCATGTTGTTTGTGTTTGCATTAGGATGTTCATTTAGAGTCTATATCCCCAACCATATCCCCTCGACCCATGTATTCAAGCAGTTGTTTTTCTTCTGTGTTTCTATTCCCACAGTTTTTCCTCTGAATGTGGATAGTGTTCTTTCTCATAGACCGCTCTGGGTTGTTCAGGATCACTGCATTGCAGCTAATGGAGAAGTCCATTACATTCAATTGTGCCACAGTGTATCAGTCTCTGTGTACAATGTTCTCCTGGTTCTGCTCCTTTCACTCTGCATCAGTTCCTGGAGGTCGTTCCAGTTCACATGGAATCCCTCCAGTTCATCATTCCTTTGAGTACAATAGTATTCCATAACCAACATATACCACAATTTGTTCAGCCATTCCCCAATTGATGGGTATCCCCTCGTTTTCCATTTTTTGTCACCACAAAGAGCGTAGCTATGAATATTTTTGTACATGTCTTTTTCCTTGTTATCTCTTTGGGGTACAAACACAGCAGTGGATCAAAGGTCAGACTGTCTTTTAGCGCACTTTGGGCATAATTCCATATTGCCCTCCAGAATGGTTGGATCAATTCACAACTCCACTAGCAATGAATTAATATCCCAACTTTGCCACATCCCCTCCAGCATTCATTACTTTCCATAGCTGTCATGTTAGCCAATCTGCCAGGTGTGAGGTGATACATCAGAGTTGTTTGTTTTGATTTGCATTTCTCTGATTATAAGAGATTTAGAACACCTTTTCATTTGCTTATTAATAGTTTTGATTTCTTTAACTGAAAATTGCCTATTCATGTCCCTTGCCCATTTATCAATTGGAGAATGGCTTGAGTTTTTGTACAATTGATTTAGTTCTTTATAAATTAGAGTAATTAGACCTATGGAAGAGGTTTTTGTTATGAAGATTATCTCCCAATTTGTTGCTTCCCTTCTAATTTTGGATGCATTAGTTTTGTTTGTACAAAAACTTTTTAATTTGATGTAATCAAAATTATTCCTTTTACATTTTGTGATTTTTCTAGCCCTTGCTTGCTTTTAAAGTCTTTCCTTTCCCAAAGATCTAACATGTATACTATTCTGTGTTCACCTCATTTGCTTATAGTTTCCTTCTTTATATTCAGGTCATTCACTCATTCTGAGTTTATCTTGGTGTAGGGTATGAGATATTGATCCAAACCTAATGTCTCCCATACTGTCTTCCAATTTTCCCAGCAGTTTTTTATCAAATACTGGTTTTTGGTCCCAAAAGCTAGGATCTTTGGGCTTATCATAGATTGTCTTGCTGAGGTGATTTACCCCAAGCCTATTCCACTGATCTTCCTTTCTGTCTCTTAGCCAGTACCAAATTGTTTTGATGACCACTGCTTTATAGTATAGTTTGAGATCTGGAACTTCAAGGCCACCTTCCTTTGCATTTTTTTCATGATTTTCCTGGATATCCTTGATCATTTGTTCTTCCAAATGAACTTTGTTATGGTTTTTTCTAATTCAGTTAAAAAGTTTTTTGGTATTTCAATGAGTATGGCACTAAATAAGTAAATTAATTTGGGTAGGATTGTCATTTTTATTATGTTAGCTCATCCTACCCATGAGCAATCAATGTTTTTCCAATTGTCCAGATGTAGTTTTAATTGTGTGGAGAATGTTTTGTAGTTGTGTTCATATAGTTCCTGTGTTTGTCTAGGCAGATAGATTCCTAAGTAATTTATATTTTCTAGGGTGATTTTAAATGGAATTTCTCTTTCTAATTCTTGCTGCTGAGATAGGTTGGAGATATATAGAAATGTTGATGACTTATGTGGGTTTATTTTGTATCCTGCAACTTTGCTAAAGTTGTTGATTATTTTGACTAGCTTTTTGGTTGATTTTCTAGGACTCTTTAAGGAGATTACAATATCATCTTCAAAGAGTGATAGCTTGTTCTCCTCATTGCCTTTTAATACCTTCAATTTCTTTTTCTTCTCTAATTGATACTGCTAGTGTTTCTAGTACAATGTTAAATAATAGAGGTGATAATGTGCATCCTTGTTTCACTCCTGATCTCATTGGGAATGCATCTAGTTTATCCCCATTGCAGATGATGTTTGCTGATGGTTTTAGATATATACTGTTTATTATTTTTAGGAAAGGCCCTTCTATTCCTACACTTTCTAGGGTTTTCAAAAGGAATGAGTGTTGTATTTTGTTAAAGACATTTTCTGCATCTATTGAGAAAATCATGTGATTTTTTGTTGGTTTGCTTGTTAATATGGTCAATTATGTGGATGGTTTTCCTAATATTGAACCATCATTGCATTCCTGGTATTAATCCTACCTTGTGATGACTTGCTGGAGTCTTTTGCATCTATATTCATTAAGGGGATTGGTCTATAGTTTTCTTTCTCTGTTTTTGACCTGCCTGGCTTTGGATTCAGTACCATATTTGTGTCATAAAATGAATTTGGTAGAACTCCTTCTTTGCTCATTCTGTCAAATAGTTTGTTTAATATTGGGATTAGTTGTTCTTTGAATGTTTGATAGAATTCATTTGAATCCATCTGGACCTGGGGATTTTTTCTTAGGGAGTTCTTTGATGGCTTGTTCAATTTCGTTTTCTGAATATGGAGTTATTTGGGTAATCTATTTCTTCCTCTGTTAGTCTAGGCAATTTATATTTTTGTAAATATTCATCCATATCACCTAGATTGTCATATTTGTTGCCTTATAGTTGAGCATAATAGTTTTTAATGATGGCCTGAATTTCCTCTTCATTAGAGGTGAGGTCTCCCTTTTCATATTGGACACTGTCAATTTGGTTTTCTTCTTTCTTTTTCTTAATTTGATTGACCAGTACTTTGTCTATTTTATTTGTTTTTTCAAAGTACCAGCTTCTAGTTTTATTTATTAAATCAATAGTTTTTTGTCAATTTTATTAATTTCTCCTTTGATTTTTGGGATCTCTAATTTAGTTTTCATCTGAGGATTTTTAATTTGTTCACTTTCTAGTTTTTAAATTTGCATGCCCAATTCATTGACCTCTGCTCTCTCTAGTTTGCTAATATATGAACTCAAGGATATAAATTTCCCTGAGTACTGCTTTGGCTGCATCCCATAGGTTTTGAAAGGATATCTCATCAGTGTCATTTTCTTCAATAAAATTATGAATTGTTTCTATGATTTGTTCTTTGACTAACCAGTTTTGGAGAATCATATTGTTTAATTTCCAATTAATTTTTTATTTACCTCTCCATGTACCCTTACTAATTATTATTTTCATTGCATTGTGATCTGAGAAGGTTGTATTTATTATTTCTGCTCTTTTGCACTTGTTTGCAATGTTTTTATGCCCTAATACATGGTCAATTTTTGTGAATGTACCATGTGCTACTGAAAAGAAGGTGTATTCCTTTTTGTCCCTATTTATTTTTCTCCACATATCTACTAACTAATTTTTCTCAGATTTCATTCACTTCTCTTACCTCTTTTTTTTTTTTTGGTTTGATTTATCTAGTTCTCATAGAGGAAGGTTCAGGTCTCCTACTAGTATAGTTTTTCTGCCTATTGCATCCTTGAGCTTCTCTGTTTCTCATTTAGAAATTTGTATGCTATGCCATTTGGTGCATACATGCTGAGTACTGATATTTCCTCATTGTCTATACTACCTTTTATCAGGATCTAATTACCTTCTCTATCTCTTTTAACTAGATTTAGTTTTACTTTGGTTTTGTCAGATATCATGATTATGATTCTTTTTATCAGTTGATGCCCAATAGATTTGGCTCCATCCTCTTACTTTCACCCTATGCATATCTACCTTCCTCAGGTGTGTTTCTTGTAGACAATATGTGGTAGGGTTTTGGATTCTAATCCACTCTGCTATTCACTTACTTTTTATGGGTGAGTTCATTCCATTCACATTCAGAGTTATGATTACCAGCTGTGTATTTCCCAGCATTTTGATTTCTACTCCTAGTCCTGCCTTTTCTTCTTTCACTATTTCCTTCTACATCAATTTTTGTTTTTAATCAGTCCCCCTAGTTCCCACCCTTGTTTTATTTCCCTTTCTACCCCCTCCCGTCTTATTCCCCCCTTATTTTCTTTAAGTCTTTTTAAAACTACCCCCACCCTCTCCCTCCCTTATACTGCTTCCCTCCCCATCACTCTGTTTGTTACCCTTCTACTTCCCTATAGGGCACAAATCTATTCTCTGCCCCAATGGATTGGATTGCTCTTCCCTCTTTGGGTCAATTTCAATGCACATAAGAGTTGAGTATTTTCTATCTCCAACCTCTTTACCCTTCCAGTGTATTGATGTTCTCCTTCCCACCATGTGATTTTTGTGACATATAAATTTACCCCCTTCAGTTTCTTTTTCCATTTCTTTTAGTATTAACTTTTTTTAGTTCTAGTTGTGTATACACACACATACACATATATGTATTTATGTATACATATATCTAAATACATATTTATGTCTTGTCCTTTCATCCTATACAGTTTGTCACTGTTCCCTTCAAGTGTAATTCTTCTAGCTGCCTAGGTGATAATAATTTTAAAGAGTTACCAATGGCCTCTTTTCTTATAGGGATACATATCATTTTAACGTATTGGGTCTCTTAAAAAAAGGATTTTTTGTTTGTTTTGTTCCCCCCCCCTCCTTTTTAATTACCTTTTGATGATTCTCTTGAGTTCTGTGCTTGGGCATCAAATTTTCTATTCAGGTATGGTCTTTTCTTTACAAATGCTTGGAATTCTTCTATTTTATTGAAAGACCATACTTTCCCCTGTAAAAATATAGTCAGTTTTGCTGGGTAGTTGATTCTTGGTTGTAGACCTAGTTCCCTTGCCTCCCAGAATATCATATTCCATGCCTTTTGGTCCTTCAGTGTAGATGCAGTCAGATCCTGTGTTATCCTCATTGTGGTTCCATGGTATCTGAATGACTTTTTCTTGGCAGCTTGTAATATTTTTTTCCTTGGTCTGATAGTTCTTGAATTTGGCTATAATATTCCTGGGTGTTGTCAGTTGGGGATTGAGTACAGGAGGTGATCTGTGGATTCTTTCCATTTCCACTTTTCCCTCTTGTTCTAGAATATCAGGGCAGTTTTTCTTGGATACTTTCCTGTAGTATGAAGTCCAGACTTTTTCTTTTGTCATGGTCTTCTGGTATTCTTAAATTGTCTCTCCTTGAACTATTTTCTAAATCTTCTGTTTTGTGAATGAGATGCTTCATATTTTCCTCAATTTTTTCATTCTTTTGGTTTTGTTTTATAGTGTCCTGCTGCCTTGTGAGGTCACTTAATTCTAGTTGTTGTATTCTGGTTCTTAAAAACTGGATTTCATCTATAGCTTTTTGGTTATCCTTCTCCTTCTGGTCTGATTTTCTTTGGAGGTCATCTTTCATTCTTTTTACCTCATCTTTCATCTCCTTTACCTCATCTTTCATCTCCTTTGCTTAATTTTTAAGCTGGTTGATTTTGGCTTTCAAGACACTATTTTCTATTTCCAGATGACTTATCTTAGTTTTTAAGTTCTTTTCCTAATTGTCTTCAGCCTCTCTTGTGTTTTGAATTGCATTTTGAGTTCTTCCAAAGCCCTGTATCCAATTCTCTGGGATTTCTGTTTTATTGCTTGATGTTCCCTCCTCCTTCTCTGTTTTGTTTGCTCATTGTTCATTGCCTGTATAGAAGCTGTTGATTGTAATTTCTTTTTTTCTTTTTCTGTTGTTTGCTCATATTTACCCCCTTCTTTGCTCCCTGCAGTTGTCTGTGCTCTTGGTCCTTTCATTTTTTTTTTGTTTTGGAGTTTTCTGTCACTCCCCCTCTTAGAACTTTGTCAGGAGATCTCTCAGTGTAGTCTGTGGGGGAGGAGTGTTCTAGCTAAGCTTCCCTGACCTCTGAAGACTTTTGATGGGATTAAGTTCAGCTGGGTTGGGCTGGAAGTGCCCTGAGATCATAACCTCCTGGAAGACTGGAGCAAAATGGAGGGTCTCCACCACTGTGACCAGGCTGCCCACTCTGCGCTCCCTCTCCACTTCCTTCCCCACCCTGTGTTTGATGCTCTGAGCCTGGCACAGCCCTGCCTCCAAGGTACTCCCTCCAGACCAGTGCCTTTGCCCGCCCAGAGATTCCAGCTGCCACTGGAGGCTTAGCATTCTAGGTGTGGAAGGGATCTTTGGACCTTCCTTCTTCCTTCCCCTTAAACCCGAGTGATCTCGAATTCTGGCTTTTGGGGGCATACCTTTTACATTGAGTCCAGTAGGAGGGTTCTTTGGCTCTGTCTTGTTGTTATGTTTGATTTTCAGTCCCCTAGGAGCATTTAGTTTGTAATTGGTAAGGAAGGGTTTTCAGAGGTCTGAACTTTTGCTGTCTCTATGGCGCCATCTTGACTCCATCCCCTAGCCTAGTAAGATCTGATGAACCCAAGTTTTAGGACTAGCTTGTAATTTGGAGACCCCAAAGTTTGTGCTTGATCCCTGTTCCCTGAGAATCCACCCTGAAGAGAATCTCAGGCTGGCAGTTTCAGACTGAATAATGGACCCTCACATAAAGACAATCCCTGCCAGGTGAGGTCAAATCCAAGCCAAGTGACTCTTTAGTACTGAAGGCAGCATATCAGTCTCCTAAACTGAAGGTCCTGAGTTTGATCCTTGAAAGGAGTTGTGATACAGTGAGAGAGGATTCTGGAGACAAGAAGAGTTACTTGGCTTGGGCTTGGCCCCACCTAAAGGAGATTGTCTTTACCTTAAGTCTATTATTCAGTCTGAAACTGCTAGCCTTGACATGGGCATTGTACCCCCAGAAAATCAGGCAGACTCTTATCAGGGAAATTCCTTTGTACTCTTACATCCTCGTGACTCCTACTTACAAGCTAGTCCTAAAACTTCGGGTTCATCAGATCTTACTAGGCTCCAAGTTTGGGGTTTCTAGATTCCATGTTAACACTCTCTTTATCACCTACCTGAATGCAGAGCTTTGAAGGAATGGAGCTCCAGAGAAAAGAGTTATAAGGGGAAGTGCACTTAAGGGGCATTTACATCTTGGTGTACTGTTGTAGAAGAGCTCTTAGGTTCTAAAGTCCATATCTCTGAACTTCGTGTGGCTGTTGGCAGGATGGAAGAAAGCTCAAGAGTGTTTCCTTGAAGATCTTAAATTTAAAGAATGCAAATTTCACCTACTTTAAGATTTCTTGCTGAGGGTTTGCCCAACTGGATATGCCCATATTGTAGTGCTCCATTTTCCTGGACCAAGATGGAGATTTAGGTAAACTGAATCTTGATTGAATGTGAAACCATTTGGAGAATTTTTTTTTCCTTGTGGGAGGTGCTGGTCTTGCTATTTCATTGCTTTCTTGAGTTTTTAGGGAATTCATAGAGAGAAAACTTCTTTGGCTACTAGAGAGAACAGTACATTCTCTGCAAATTCATAAGATCCCTGAGGCATGGAGAGGTTGATTGACTAGCCTGGGGTTACACAGGCAGTTTGTGGCAGAGGTGAAATTTGAATCTATGTCCCTCTGCCTTTGAGGCTACTCTATACCCACTAGACTATGTTGCCTTTAGGAGAAAATACAATTCATAATAAATGTTTCTTGGATTAAATCCAACTATCATAGAACTGAATATCTATGCAGCATAAATCCAACTAGTTGGGGCATTTGAACCAACTATAAATTCTATTACCCTTAGTTCAGACTCACTACTTTTTGCCTGAATTTTTGCAATTATCTTCTCCTTGTGTTCCATACAATAAGTCTCCATTTTCTAATCAAGCCACCAAAATGTTCTTTCTAATGTGTACATTTTTTCACAATACCAATTGATAAACTCCAGTGGCTCCCTACCACCTCTAGGGTATAATATATAAAGTTGTTTGACATTTAAAGCTCTTCTCAATCTGGTCCCCTACTTAACCTCTCCAGTCTTCTTACACTTTGTCCTCAAGGTACTTTTGATTCAGCCCTACTAGCTATTTCTCCCACATGATGTATCATCTCCTCCATCCATGTTTTCGCAGCCAGCAAAAACTTCCTGGGATTAGGTTTATAAAATGAGAGAATGATGCAATGGATATCGTTCTATTATCTAGGTGCTTTTGTACTTCAATGTCTCCCAGAATGGGTTGAATAATTGCAAGTCATTCTGGCAGATATACAAATATAATATTTGCATATACATATAAAAATATTTTAAAGCACTTTGCAAAAATAAAAATAGCAATAAATAAATAAATAAAAATAGCAAAAAAAAAACAATATCACAATGATGATCACCTCTGAAAGACTTAGCTACCCTGATCAATAAAATGATCCAAGACAATTTGGAAGGACTCATAATGAAATGGCTGTCCACCTCCAGAGAGATAATTGATGAACTCTGAATGCAAATTGATGTTAAATTTCTTCACTATATTTTGCTTTAAAAAAACATGGTCAATATGGAAATATATTTTGCATGATTTCACCTGGATAATGAGTAATATTGCTTATCTTAACAATGGGTGAGGAAAAGTTGAAGGGAGAGAGAACTCAAAAAATGTTTAAATCTTCTCCTGTCTTAGCATCAATACTGATTCTAAGGCAGAAGAGCATTAGGTCTAGGCAATGGAGATTAAGTTGGCCCAGGGTCACACAGCTAGGAAATGTCTGAGGTCCTATTTGAACCTAGGACTTCCATCTCTGGCCTGATTCTCAATCCACTGAGTCATTAAGGTTAATGAAAAAAACAAAACAAAATATGGAAAGACCTATAAGATATTATGAAGAGTTGAATGAGCAGAACCAAGAAAACATCCTATAGAGCAACAGAAGTATTGTTTGAAGAATGATTTGTGTTTATCCACCTCCAGAGAAAGAAGTGATAAACAGAAATAAGTAAGGCATGGTTTTATATATACATACTTTTTTTTTTGTAAAATAATTCCGGGAGGAAGGAGAAAGAAAGGGAGACATCTGGGAATTGTAACATAATAAATAAATTATTAATTTTTTTAAAAGAAAGGAAAGCTCTACCAAGAATATCTATTGGAGGTCCCCTTCAAGGAGGGCTTTCAGAGCAACCATTTCCTTCATTTCCCATCCAGTTCTATTTTCTTTGCCTTTCATCATGCCCACACATTGGGTATCTTCTATTCCTCCTTTTCAGTTTCCTTTTTGTGTGTTACCTTTCCCAATTAGATTTTAAGTTCCTTGGGGGCAAAAATTGTCTTTCTCATATTTGTATCCCTAGTAGTTAGCATGCTGCCTGGTACATAGTAGGTACTTAATAAATGTTTATTGATAGACAGAATAGTCAACTGAGAAAAATCCTGGAGTTTGAGTCCTTCTTTTGATACCAGCTATGTAGCTTAGGATAATTCACTTAACCTCTCTGGGCCTTCTCACCTCTCAGGTGGGGATAGTAGCAAGATTGTGAGTATAGTGCTTTGTTGACCTTAGAGCACTATATAAACATGAATAGTTATTCCTACTATGTTTCATCAGCTGCAATTTCTTAATTTATGATATTGTGATCTCCATGCCTAGGTATGCCAAATCACTAACCAAACCTCAGGCTAGTCCTGAGAGGTCTCCCCAAAATCTTTTTTTCCCCTCCTCTGATGATCATTCCATTTTCTGGCTAATTAAATCACTAGGGTGAAAGAGGAAAAATAATTGACCGAAGTGGTTGTGGAAATGTCTAAATAGAAGGTTTTCTTCCTTTCTCTGTTGACAATGATTTATTTTCCTTGGTTTTTATGGGACTTTAATGAGGGAACTTCATCTGTATGCCTGGTAATTATCAGCACAATTACCCTGTCCTGTTGGAAAATCTATATTAAAGATAATAAAGATGGTGGAATCTGGAGACTCTGACTGTTGACCTGTATAACTGAGGAATAACCTATTGGCTGGCTGAGAACATTTCTGTGTAGCATCCAAAGGATGCATTAGTGATCTTAGGAGAGTCTCCAGTAGAAGTTTCCTGCTTAAGGAAGTGGGCCACCCTTCACTTCAGTGCCAACAGTGGGAGCCTCATTCCCTAAATAAAGATCATGACCTCTTTGAGTATTCTTTATGAGTCTCTGTGGTGGAAAAAATACCCATCACCTGGTCTTTTACCTAGGAGGGAAAAGCTTCTCCATCCTTTGTTAGGCTAGACCTCAAGACAGGGCTAGCCTAGCACACAGACCATTCTTGTTTGGTTCTCAAAGTGTTTTCATTTTGGTAGGACTTGTCAGAGTTTATGCCTTTTTGGCATCGTCTTCATGAACCCAAGGTGACTTCCATGCCATGATATAAGCCATCACTGAGGGATGTTAAGGGAAGAAGACCATTAATTGATGATACCAACATAATTAGAGCAAGTTGGGACTTATCAGTGTAAATGCCTTCCTTTAAAACATGCAAGTGGGTCACTGGAAAAGTGTAAGAATGTTTGGCAAACCTTGTAACTCTAGACCAGGCTAAAACTAGGCTTGTTAGTTCAATTGGCCCTATTGTGGCCAAGCTGCAGCCTTGATTTTCAAAGGCCCAGTCAATTTTTCATGAAGAAAAACTTCTTTTCTTCAGCTTCAGAGATGCTCCTAAATAGAACCAAAAAGCTAGCAAATAGAGGGCACCCCAAACAAGATAGTGGGAGTGTGCTATGCCCCACTGAAACATGAGCTATCTAGAGAGGATATCTTACTTTTCCAAACGTGGCCCATCTTTAGAATGCTTTCTGAATAACAAGAGCAATAAGTATAAGAATAATACTCAGTGTTAAATTGCATTTTATAGTTCATTATAGTAGCTTGAAGGTACATAGTTCAGCTATTATTATGCAAATGACAGACCTGTTAGTTGATTTGCCAAAAGTCACCCACCCAGCTGGTATATGGGAAAGTTGAGAGTTTAACCTAGGTCTTCTAACACGAGCTATAATGCTCTTTCTAAATCAGAAGGTCATTTTTCCAAAGAGACATTTGGTATGTTGGGAAGATCAAAGGAAATGTTTTAAGTAAAAGGCTTTATTAACTATAACAAAGAGTGAGACTCTTCTGTGTTGGAGCAGGCTCATAGAGGAAGAGTGGTTGCTTGAAAAAAATGTTTCATTTGAAACCAGAAGTCCTGCGTTCAAAGTCTGACTCTGTCACTTATATTTTTGTCATTGAGGAAGTCACTTAACCTCTCCCAGGCTCTAGTTCCTCTCTTGAAAAGTAAGAGTCAGATAAGATGGCCTCTTGGGTGCCTTCCAACCCTAAACCTATAATCCTAAGAAGTGCCATATAAATGTGAGATATTATTGATATTGCCATTCATTTTGATTGATTTGATAAAGGAAGAAAAGTTGACATGGAGACACAGTACACCAAACAATTAATTGACTGTTGCTCATAAGGACAAAGATGGTAGGAGTAGTCCAGCTAAAGAGAAGATAGGAGAGGCTGGAAAATGAGGTCAATTGTACAAAGTTGGGCATGAAAAAAAATATGTTCAAGGAACATTTGAAAGGGCAAAAACTGGTCCTAACTATAGGTATCATAATAAATTTCCCTCCTTATCCCTAATTCTTGAGATATTACAATGGAAGCAATTAATACCTAATACAGCTTTAAAATGTTTTAGACTCCTAGATTAGAAAAGTTGTCATAGTTTTTGAAAGATGTATTACAGAGCAACAAGTTAAGAGAATTGTCTGGTAAAGAGAAAAACCTTGTTTTGTCAAGAGCAAACTGCTATAGCTGGCTTGGGATTTCTAGCTCTTGTAATTTTTAGTTTGGGTCTCTCTGATTAAGTCCTTTCTTGTTGCCTTTGAACTTTTCTCCATGACCCATATACTTAGTGGAGCAATGATTCTGTCCCCAATCTGTGCAAGATGAGATCTCTCTTTCCTCCCATCTCTCTAATCACATTTCCCTGAAAAAAAAGACTTCAGTCAGCACCACAGGCCTGGCTCAGTATTCTAGTTTACATGCAATAGCAAAGATAAAATCTCCCCCCAAACTTCAGTACTAAGGGTCAGTGTTATGTAGTTAAAAGAATGTTGAATTGTAAATGAAAAGCTCCACGTTTGAACCACAGCTCTGCTTTTTCCAACGTGGTATCTTGTCCAAGCACAATTCTTGGGACCTTAGTTCTTCATTTACAAAATGATGAAGTCAGATTATAGAACCTCTAAGGTCTTTGATCCTATCATCTTGAGGACTTGAGGGCATGTGCACTTTTTTTGATGGTACCTAAAGCAATGAGGAAGCTAGGGCTTGGAGTCAGGAATACCTGAGTTCAAATCTGATCTCAAATACTTACTAGTTATGCGGTCCTGGACAAGTCACTTAACCTCTATTTGCTTTTAATCCTTTGGAGAAGGAAAAGGCAAACTAGTCCAGTATCTTTGCCAAGAAAACCCCAATAATAGTATTGGTTTGCTATGGTCCACAGGCTCACCAAGAGTCAGACTGACTGAACAAACCATTGTAAGAGTCAGAGAATGCATTTTAATGTTTCTTTCTTGCCCTAATTTTAGACAGTGATGTGGCCTCTTTCTTTAGGACTTTTATTGCTAGGTGTAAAGTTTGTCACACTCTTAAGTAATCTAATAATAATTCAGCTGGCTTTGCTATTTTGAAAGCTTGGGCTGCTAGTCAGCATTTCAGCGGTCTCAAAGTGGGCACTTCAGCTACCCACTATCAGAAATCCCTTAATGACAATGCCCAAGGTTGAGGCACTCTAAGAGTCAGTCTTGTCTCAAAACCATAGCTCACAAGCCCCTACCTATGGATTTATTTTTAACCAGAGGATACCATTAAAAACAAGAGATTTACTCCTCAACATAGTAAATAAATGCTCTCATCGCTTATAGTCTCCCAAAGATTACTCAACTACCTCTGGGAGAAGGCATTCATGCAGAGAAGATATTTGACCATGAAACCTGTATGAAGGGTCTTGGCATGTGGAGAACCCATATAGCTAAGGAACCTGTGTGGAGAGGAACATGCCAGGAATCCATGTATGGTGCTTTTAGTTACAAAGCACTTTCCTCCTGATGATCCAGAGGAAGAGATTGTGAACAAGTTATTAATTCCATTTGATAGATGAGGAAACTGATGACGCTCTGGGAAGTTAAACTACTTGTTCATAGTCATGAAGCCAGTAAACACTGTAGCTTGGACTTGGAGTCAGGTCATCTTACTCTAGTGCCAAGAAAACTAGGAGATTCTCCAATAGAACCAAGGTGTCTAGAATGAGGCGGTCAGGCAGTCTTCACTGTATTCTATTCTTCTCAGACTACATCTAGAGCATTGTCCTGAGTTCTCAGAACCACATTTTAGGAGGATTCTGACAAACTGGAATGCAAATATTGGATAGCTACCAAAGTTGTGAGAAGATTTGGAACTTTTCCATATAGAATTAATTGGAGGAATTGAGGATGTTTATTTTGGAGAAGAGACGATTTGGGGGCAACATATTAGTGATGTTCAAATAAATATTTGGAGTATAGATCATGGGGAAGAAAGGTTGTATATCCTGCTTTGTCCCAGACAGCATTAAATCTCACAGAATTCTTTCCCAAAACCTTAGGTTGTGGTTAGGTGGGTTAGTACTGGGTGGATAATTCCCCATCAACCCCATTGATTCCTGTGCCCTTTCTTTCAAGCCCATAACTCTGCCAATCTACAAGGGGCTGTGGATAGCCCTATCACCTGAATTTATATCCTCCACCTAAAACCCATTCTTATTGGTATGTTGAGGCTATAGAATCAAGGAATTAAATATAGACACAAACTCCATCATCTAAACTATGGCTAAAGAGAAGTCCTCACTTACAATCTCTTCTCTATAACAAAAACAAGTGATCCAGCCCTCTTTTGACCCCCCTCCAATGAAGGGAAACCAAAAATCACAAATATTGAGAACTTGAAGAGACCTCAGTGGCCATTTAATTCAACCCATCCATCAAAGGAATCACCAACCATGACACACTCAACAAGGGGCCATCCAGTCCACTCCCTTTGGAGACCACCCATTTCAGACTTTAACAACTCCTGAACTTCTAGATAATCTGGGTCAGGTCTGCCCTTCCCCTTTGTCTGATGAAGAGCCATTATAATTATGCCAGTGGGTGAGGGTGACATGACAGCACGAGTATGGCAGCAGCAGCAACAACTGGGTTAATATTTCAGCATATGAGGTGCTGTGTTGTTTCGAGTTCCAGTGCTCTTTTTGTACTTCTCTCCCCTGTGAGAATTGAGTACCAAGATAGCTGTGCATGTGCAACACTTTGTGCTTACATAAGTTCTCTTCTCTAGGGGCTGGAAAGGTATTTATAAGCATGAGCTCATGAATGCTCCCAGGGCCCATGGAAAGGAAACTACAGGTAGTATTGCTTGTTTTCACAGTGGGGAAACTGAGACAGCTAGAGGCAAAATGATTCGGTAGATGAGAAGGGTGCTTTGGGGTCTGAGGCCAGGTGGACACTTGGATTGCTTAATTGCTTGATCTCCTTAAATCAAGCCTTGAATCTCCTACTGTTCAGCCCTACTGATATAGCAGTGTTAGGAGGGAGTTCATGTACTATGATGCTTCCATTGAAGTGATTTGGAGTGGAGAAAACATGCTAAAAAGCTCCTCTTGCACAAACTTACATTCTCTCTGACACTCTCTACTGACTTCTCCAGCTTTTGGAACCCACTGATAGAAAATCAGTTTCTTATATCCCATGACCCCTCGTAGATTTCAGTACTCCCATAAACTCTTGGCTGAGCTCAGCATAGACTTATCTTTTCACCTAAATATTATTATTGTTGTTTATTCATTTTGAGTTCTGTGTGACTCTTCAGAACCCTTTTGAGGGTTTTCTTTGCAAAGATACTGGAGTGGTTTGCCATTTCCTTCCTCAGCTCATCTTATAGATGAAGAAACTGAGGCAAATAGTGTTAAGTGACTTGCCTAGAATTATATAGCCACTGTCTAAGGCCAGATTTGAATTCACATCTTCCTGACTCCAGAACTGGCATTCTGTCCGCTATGTCACCTATCTGTCCTCACTTAACCATACTTCCCTATTATGTTTCTGCCATACCACTTTGCTGCCAAACCTTTATAACTGGAGTTCCATCTTTTTTGGTCTCCTGGGACCATGTATTTTTTTTAACCCTTACCTTCTGTCAGACTTGATCCAAGTATTGCTTTCAAAGCATAAGTACAATAAGTGACAAGGGTCCAAGGTCATATTTGCACTCAGATCTTCCCAACTTCAGGTCTGGCACTCATCCCCTGAGCTGCCCTCTCCTGGGGCCATGTCTATTAGTGACAGTTTCCTATGTCTAGTTAATTTTAGACTTGAAATCTTACTTCACTGCCATCTTCCTGGCAGTGGATTCCCCTCAGTGGGATTGGTAATCAAATAAGCACTACTATTTTTTGGAAAGGGAGTCAATTGATTATCCTATGATTCCATTCACCATCTCAGAACAACTTCCTTAGCAACCACCAGCTTTCAGGTGTTGTTTACCTCTTTAGAAAGTAAATCCCTCCAAGGCACTATTTTACATTTGTATCTCCAGCATTTAGGTCAGTGATTGGTACACAATAAGTGATTAATATTTGCTTTTTCATTCATTCACTTTTCTTAACCCTAAATTAACCAGGAATACTATGCATCATCACTCTTCTGAAAGACATCCTACATGATAGTGGAAAACTCCTTTGACCAGTAAATGTTTTATGTCTGACTTGCAATTAATAATCAGCGGGTCATTGAACAAAGGTACCTCTATGATTGCAAGTATTGAAAAATCTCAGAACCTCTTAAAGTATGCATGAGAAAATATTTGCTAGAGGAAAGCTGTTTATATTGTATTTTCCTTTGCTGAGTCAAATCAGTTTTTATGATCATGAAATAAAAAACATGGTGGAATCTTGCATGCCCCAGACATTTAAATCAATTGTATGACCATAGGAAACAAAGTCTATTCATCCTTTCTTATATTTTCATCAGAGATATACTGAACACTCCTCTGGATCATTTTCACAAAAAGTTTATCACAACATTATCCCTCTCATATGGGGTTCTTAGACCAACTGTTCTCAGACTAATCATCTCAGACTCAAGATACTGCACAAGTTCATTTATATTCAAAATTTTAGCTTGTAAGATTCTGCTAATATGTGTACTTTTTCACCTAACCAGCCAAAGACAAAGGCATTAAACAAAATACAATGTCAAGATAATCCACAATAAAACATTTACCCTCTCTGCCTCAACCTAAGACGCACTCCTCTATAAATATACACCATCAATGAGGAAAGAGAATACCTATGGATTACACATGAGGGGCCCACATGTGGGGAACAAATGTAGTGAGGCTAAATGTATGGAAGGTCAACTT
The DNA here is from genome assembly GCF_027887165.1 of Monodelphis domestica. NCBI lineage: Eukaryota > Metazoa > Chordata > Mammalia > Didelphimorphia > Didelphidae > Monodelphis > Monodelphis domestica. Next base: position 231,715,408 of record NC_077232.1, read on the forward strand.
ACACCTCTTACACTGCTGCTGGTTTCTTTCTTTTATTTTTAATCCCGCTTTATTGAAATATACCATCGCCCTCTCATAGCTATGAAATGTATTTTCTAAAATGAATAATTAGGTAAATTTACAAGTTAAAAACAAAGTTAAGATTGAAAGGAGATGATATGGAATGATATGACTAGCTCCTGTAGTCTATAGAATCCACATCTAGTCTTGATCTCACAGTGTCTAGACTTCTCTAAATTTTTAATGTGTCTTAGACTTCTTTCCTTCCCAGCTTCTATTAAAGTGAGCAGATATCAATAAAAGTCATTGTACTGTTGCTGGTTTCTAATGATCTCATGATGACTTTTGGTCATGTTGTCATCATAGGGCTACTCTCTACAGGATATGGTATCACTTCTAGGTTCCTTACTATTGGTCTAATGACCAGTTGGTCCCTTCAATGCTAACTCCACTGTGCATAGTTCTCATAGTTTTGTGACTCCTGGCATCTAGTTGGTTTCCAATGGAAATGTAGAAAATCTAGCCTTGTGGTGCCTAGATAGTCTTATAGATACTTAACATCTAGTCTCAGCTGGGCATTCTTTACTGGACTTCATTTTACAAACTTTTTTTTATTTGTCCTTGAACCTCCCGTGGCTTCTACTTCCTCACTTACCCTCTTAGATGAGAAACTTGCCTTTTACTTCACTGACCCCCACACTCCCCCAAAATTGAGGTCATTCTCCCTTCCTTCTCACCTAATATCTTTCAAGTGCCTTTCCCCATTATCTCTGCCTTTACCCTCTTTTACATGAAAAGGTAATCCTTCTCAAGGAAAACTTCTTTACATGTACTCATGATCCTATTCCACTGTGTCCTCTTTAGGATACCGATTCCTCTATCATCCAATTCTCTCATTTTTTAAAATTTCTCTCTGTCTACTGATGCTTTGCCACTGACTCCAAATACACCCATTTCTACCCTATTCTCAAAAGACTTAGCAGATCTGTCTATCCTCATTCATTTTCATCATATATCTCTCCTCCCTTTTAAACTCTTTGAGAAAGTCATCTGAAATAGATACTTCCTCTTTCTCATTCTCTTCTTAACTTTCTGGTTTATGATCTCATCATTCAATGGAAACATCTCTCTTCAAAGGTATGAGTGATCTCTTAATTGCCAAATTCAATGCCTTTTGTTAATCCTCACTCTTCTTGACTCTTCCAAGATGAGGGCCTTTGACACTTTTCAATCACCCTCTTCTCTCTGATACTTTCTTCTCTAGGTTTTTGACTTTGTTCTCTCCTAGTTTGTCTCTTTGTTGAATGTTCATTTAGCTCATTCCTGCTAACAGGTGGGGATCCCCTGAAGTTCTGCCTGGTGCATACTTCTATTCTTCCTCTCTCATAGTATTTTGTTTGGTGATCTCATTGGGTCAAGTAGATTCAATTGTCATCTCTGTGTAGATGATTCTCAGATTTATTTAAACAACTCTAACCTCTCTCCTGACCTATTTACTGTATACTCTGAAAACCATAAATAACACATAAGATAAATTAGAGAAGAGCAGTTAGACCAAACTAAATTCTCAGAGAGCAAATCCAAGCTAGGGGAGGCATAATCAGGAAAATATTGAGGAATAATTTTATAAGACATGTTAGGAAGTGAAAGATGAAAAAGAATGGTGGGAAATCTATAGATTAAGGTAAAAACATAAAAAGGCCACTAAAAGAACATCGGTGACTATTGACTCATGTGTTTACCTTCTCATCATTTTAATATAAGAATACTAAGCTTCTAGGTCATGTGAGCAACAAGATGAGGAGTAGATATTTTCTCTGATGCCTATAACATCTCAAATTTCTCCAAGACAGAAATCATGCATCAAAGAACTTCAGTTATTTCCATGGACTAAGACATCTAGAATCTTAAAGAATGTTTTTAAAAAATGAAACCAAAGAAACTGCTGCTCATTGGACCTGGGATCACTCAGCATGCCCTTCCTCACCAGCTTGCTAGAATCTGTACCAAAGACATATCACAGGCTTACATTAAAACCCTCTCCTAAACCTCAGTCCTCCCTCTCTCTTTCTGGTATTGTGGAGACCCAGCAGTCAACTTGGCCACAGTTCTTGAGAAGCAAAAGCCTACTGAAGGTTATAACCTAGGAGTATCAGTGCTAGGGAAAATAGAATCTGAACTGCCAGTGCTGCTCTGGAGAACTAAGAAAAGAGGGAATCAGACAGATGAACAAGATGGCATCATGGCTATGGGTGAGGTCATGGTGGGGAAGGCCTAAGGAAAAGAGCATAGCATCAAGTTCTGACCACCCAAAAGTCAGTTGGGGCAGAGACCTAAGCTGATGAAACTGAGATGCTTAGAGATCCAGCCCCCAAAGAAATTGTAGTTAGAAAGGAGTCAAAAAGTGAATGACAAGATAAGAAAAATTGGGGAGGGGGAAAGACTGAAAGTTCCAAATATTTCTGAAAGAAGAAACCTCAAAGACCTTTAAATAAATAGATAAATCAACAGAAAAAAACTGTAATAACAGAAACATGGCTTTTAAATCTAGTAAACAAATTCAGGCATCTATGAACACATTAAAATGAAAGGAAAGGATTCAACACTTGAGATAGAGGAAACTATGGCATTTGAGGAGAACATGGAACCTTAACATCCTGATTGGATTAAAAGAGAAATGAAAATTATGAAGGCAGAATATATTCTACATAGCAAAAATAATAGCAGAATAGAAACTTGAAACTGCAGTGGCAAGCCTCATTGAAATGAATGAGAAAATAATAGATTGGGAATAGAATAGTATTGATTCTAAGACAGAAGGTAAAGGTTTAAAAAAAGATAGCTATCAATAATAAAGAAGAATTTGAAACATTTTTAGAGAGAAAAGCAGGTTTGAATAGATTATTTGCTTCTCAAATACCCAGAACAACAGCAATACCAGAGTGAATAAATGTAGCAGGAAAGGATAGTAAAAGCAACGTAGTGACAACAGAAAGACTAGTAAAAAACTTCATTATAAATGCACTCAAGAAGATGGATATAAGCAGAAACCTATTGGAGTTTACAGTTAAAACAAAGACAACCATTCAGAAAATAAAAAATGAAAATTAGGAAAATATATGTTGAAAGGAACCAGAGACAAATCAATATCAGTAACATATTCTCCAAATGCCTTAGCATCCAAATCCAAAAAGAAGTATTATCTGAGCTTCAAGAAGAAGTAGCAACACGATAGTATCCAATATCCCTCTATCATTCTTGATAGGTCTAATAGAAAGATAAACAAAAAAGAAAATATGGAACTGTAGCCCCCAGTATTGAGAATGCACCCCAGGACATAAAACTCCTAGGTAGAGAGGAAGCTGGGGCTTTCCATTCATCAAGGCTGTGGAAATAAGCCCAGAACACCCAAGAATGCAAGGTCTCTGTAGAAGTCATTAGCTTAGAAGCAGTAAGCATGTAGCATTTCCCCTTAGCTTGAACCCAACCTATTCTTCTGAGTTATCAGATATTAAGCCAAAAAACCACTAGGGCAAAAGTCTCATTAGGAACCTTGCTAGGGAGTTAGTTACCCATTGAACTACCAAATCCAGTTGAGCAATCATACATTGACATATTGACCGTATATAGAAAACTCTTTTCACTAATCACTAAAATAGCCTATATTCATTGCTCTCACCCCGAATGAATTGTTATCTATCATTGTTTTTGTATAAAGAGTGCCTAATTCTCTTTCCTATGTCATTTACCCTATAAATTGTTAACCTCAATCCAATAAACTTCATCTCTACTCTGAGATGGATTGGTCCTCCCTCCCATAACCCAGCCCCCCATGCTTCTTGCCCCAACTTGATGACCCATGGAACATAATGTGGAACTGTACACCTATCTGGAGAAATCAGAGTTAAAAGGCTAATGGCATGCTGTTAATGGTACTGCAAAAGAATTTGTATATTTTTTGGCACCATGAAGAACTTTTCTAAAAATTGACTGTGTGGTAGGGCACAGAAATACTGCAAACAAATGTGAAAAGGCAGAAATAGTCACTACATTCTTTAGAGACCATAATGCAATATGAATAGTAAGTGGTTCCAGGGACCACAAAGAAAAAATATAAATGGGGTCTTACCAATGAAATCTAAAGTAATGAGCAATTCAAAGAACAAGTCATAAAAACAATTAATAATTATGTAAAAGAAAGTTCTAAGGATGAAAAAACTTATCAAAATTTTTGTAGGTAATGCTGCCCTTGGGGGGAAGATCATTTTCGTTTTTTTCCAAATTATTGTCTTTATTTTCTTTTGACTTTATTTAATTAGTCAATTTAGAATATTTTTCCTTGGTTACAAGAATAATGTTCTTTCCCTCCCATAGCTGACGTGTAATTCCATTGAGTTTTACATGTGTTCTTGATCAAAGCCTATTTCCATACAATTGATGTTTGCACTAGGGTGACCTTTTAGAGTCTATATCCCCAATCATATCCTCATCAACACATGTGATCAAGCAGTTGTTTTTCTTCTGTATTTCTACTCCCACAGTTTTCCCTCTGAATGTGAATAGCATTCTTTCTCATAGATCCCTCTGAGTTGTTCAGGATCACTATATTGCCACTAGTGGAGATGGACATTACATTCGATTATACCACAGTGTATCAGTCTCTGTGTATAATGTTCTCCTGATTTTGCTCCTCTCACTCTGCATCAATTCCTGGAGGTCATTCCAGTTCATATGGAATTCCTCCAGTTCATTATTCCTTTGAGCACAATTGTATTCCATCACCAACCTATACCACAACTTGTTCAGCCATTCCCCAATTGAAGGGCATCCAATCATTTTCCAAATTTGCCACCACAAAAAGCGCAGTTATCAATATTCTTGAACATGTCTTTTTCCTTATGATCTCTTTGGGGTTTATAAACCCCAGCAGTGCTATGGCCGGATCAAAGGGCAGTCTTTTAGTGCCCTTTGGGCATAGTTCCAAATTGCCCTCCAGAATGGCTGGATCAATTCACATTAATATCCCAATTTGACCACATCCCCTCCAACATTCATTACTTTCCTTTGCTATCATGTTAGCCAATCTCCTAGGTGTGAGGTGGTATCTCAAAGTTGTTCTGATTTGCATTTCTCTGATTATCAGAGATTTGGAACACTTTTTCATGTGCTTATTAATACTTTTGATTTCTTTAACTGAAAACTGTCTATTCATGTCCCTTGCCCATTTTTCAATTGGAGAATGGCTTGATTTTTTTGTACAATTGATTTAGCTCTTTATGAATTTGAGTAATTAGACCTTTGTCAGAAGTTTTTGTTATGAAGATTTTTCCCCTAATTTGTTGCTTCCCTTCTAATTTTGGTTGCATTGGTTTTGTTTGTATGAAATTTTTTTAACTTAATGTAATCAAAATTAATTATTTTACATTGCTAAATTTTTTTCTAACTCTTGCTTGGCCTTAAAATCTTTGCTTTCCCAAAGATCTGACAAGTATACTATTCTGTGTTCACCTAATTTACTTATAGTTTCTTTATATTCATGTCATTCACCCATTCTGAGATTATCTTGGTGTAGAGTGTGAGATTTGATCCAAACCCAATCTCTCCCATACTGTCTTCCAATTTTCCCAGTATTTTTGTCAAATAGTGGATTTTTTGTCTCCAAAGCGGGGAAATTTGGGTTTACCATAGACTGTTTTGCTGAGGTCCCTTACCCCAAGTCTATTCCACTGATCTTCCTTTCTGTCTCTTAGCCAGTACCATATTATTTTGATGACCACTGCTTTATACTGTAGTTTATCTGGTACTGCTAGGCCACCTTCCTTCACAATTTTTTTTTCATTATTTCCCTGGATATCCTTGATCTTTTGTTCTTCCAAATGAACTTTGTTATGTTTTTTTCTAATTCAGTAAAAAAGTTTTTGGTAGTTCGATGGGTATGGCACTAAATAAGTAAATTAGTTTGGGTAGGATTGTCATTACCAATGAGCAATTAATGTTTTTCCAATTATTTTGATCGAGTTTTAATTGTGTGGAGACTGCTTTGCAGTTGTATTCATGTAGTTCCTGTGTTTGTCTTGGCAGATATATTCCTAATAATTTTATATTGTCTATGGTGATTTAAAATGGAATTTCTCTTTCTAAATCTTGCTGCTGAGATGTATTGGAGATATATAGGAATGCTGATAACTTATGTGGGTTTATTTTATATACTGCAACTTTGCTAAAGTTGTTGATTATTTCAACTAGCTTTTTAGTGGATTCTCTAGGACACTTTAAGTAGACAATATCATCTGCAAAGAGAGATAGCTTAGTCTCCTCATTGCCTATTTAATACCTTCAATTTCTTTTTCTTCTCTAATTGCTACTTCTAGTGTTTCTAGTACAATGTTAAATAATAGAGGTGATAATGTGCATCCTTTTTTCACTCCTCATCTTATTGGGAATGCTTCTAGTTTATCCCCATTGCAGATAATGTTTGCTGATGGCTTTAGATATATACTGTTTATTGTTTTTAGGAAAGGTCCTTCTCTTCCTGTACTATCTAGTGTTTTCAATAGGAATGGGTGTTGAATTTTATCAAAGGCTTTTTCTGCGTCTATAGAGATGATCATGTGATTTTTGTTGGTTTGCTTGTTGATATGGTCAATTATGTGAATGTTTTTCCTAATATTGAACCATTCTTGCCTTCCTGGTATAAGTCCCACTTGATCATAATGAATAACCCTCTTGATCACTTGTTGGAGTCTTTTTGCTAGTACTCTGTTTAAAATTTTTGCATCAATGTTCATTAAGGAGATTGGTCTTTAGATTTCTTTCTCCATTTTTGACCTGCCTGGCTTTGGAATCAGTACCATATTTGTGTCATAAAAGGAATTTAGTAGAACTCCTTCTTTGCTTATTCTGTCAAATAGTTTGTATAATATTGGGATTAGTTGTTCTTTGCATGTTTGATAGAATTCATTTGTGAATCCATCAGGTCCTGGGGATTTTTTCTTAGGGAGTTCCTTGATTGCTTGTTCAATTTCTTTTCCTAATATGGGGTTATTTAGGCATTCTATTTCTTCTCCTGTTAATCTAGATAAATTATGTAAATATTCATCCATATGATCTACATTGCCATATTTATTGCCATATAATTGGGCATAATGATTTTTAATGATTGTCTTAATTTCCTCTTCGTTAGAGGTAAGGTCTCCCTTTTCATTCTGAATAGTATTATCTTCTTTCCTTTTAAAATTAGATCAACTGGTATTTTGTCTACTTCATTTGTTTTTTCAAAGTACCAGCTTCTAGCCTTATTTATTAATTTAATAGGTCTTTGACTTTTGATTTTATTAATTTCTCCTTTGATTTTTAGGATTTCTAATTTATTTTTCATCTGGGGATTTTTAATTTGTTCACTTTCTAATTTTTTAATTTGCATGCCCAATTCGTTGACCTCTGCCTTCCTTAATTTGTTAATATATGAACTCAAGGATATAAATTTCCCCCTGAGTACTCCTTTGGCTGCATCTCATAGATTTTGAAAAGATGTCTCATCATTGTCATTTTCTTCAAGGAAATCATTAATGGTTTCTATTATTTATTCTTTAACTGATTTTAGAGAATTATATTATTTAATTTCCAAATATTTTTTGATTTGCCACTCCATGTACCCTTATTATTATTGTTATTTCATTAGGATCTGAAAATGTTGCATTTATCATTTCTGCTCTTTTGCACTTGTTTACAATGTTTCCTAGTACATGGTCAATCTTTGTGAATGTACTATGTGCTGCTGAAAAGAAGGTGTATTCCTTTTTTGTCCCTATTTATTTTTCTCCACATTATCTACTAACTCTAATTTTTCTATGGTTTCATTGACATCTCTTACCTCTTTATTATTTTTTTGGTTTGATTTATCTAGATCTCATAGAGGAAGATTCAGGTCTCCCACTAATATAGATTTATTATCTATTCCATCCTTGAGCTCCATTAGTTTCTCCTTTAGAAATTTAAATGCTATACCATTTGGTGCATACATGTGGAGTACTGATATTTCCTTATTGTCTATACTGCCTTTTATCAGGATGTTATTTACTTCCCTATCTCTTTTAACTAGATCTATTCTTACTATGGCTTTGTCAGATATCATGATTGTGACTTTTGCTTTCTTTTTCTATGTTGTTGCTCAATTGATTTTGCTCCACCTGCTCATTTTTACCCTGTGTGTGTCTACCTTCCTCATGCGTGTTTCTTGTAGACAATATGTGGTATCATTTTGGTTTCTGATCCATTCTGCTATTTGTTTGCATTTTATGGGTGAGTTAATTCCATTCACATTCAGAGTTGTGATTACCAGCTGTGTATTTCCCAACATTCTGATTTCCACTCCTAGTTGTCCTTTCTTCTTTCACTATTTCTTTCTAAACCAGTTTTGTTTTTAATCAGTTCCCCTAATTCCCACCCTTATTTTGCTTCCCTTCTCCCCCTTCTTATTCCTCTCTTAGTTTTCTTTAGGGTCTTTTAAAAATACCCTCCCACATTCTCCTTCCCTGGTGGGAATCAATTCACTGCCCCAATGGTTCTGATTGTTCTTCCCTCTTTGAGTCAATTTCAATGCTTGTAAGAATTAAATATTTCCTGTCTCCAACCTATTTGCCCTTCCAGAGTTTTGATGTTTTTCCCCACTCCTGCCATGTGCTTCTTTATGAAATATAAATTTACCCCATTTTGTCATTTTTCCCATTTCTCTTATCATTAACCTCTTTTTTACCTCTAGTTTTATATATATGTGTGTATATATATTTCTGCATACATATATGTATATATCTTGGCATTTAATCCTATACAGTTTGTTATTGTTCCCTGTAAGTATAATTCTTCTAGCTACCCAGGTGATAATAACAATTTTTAAGAGTTACCAATATCCTCTTTTCTTATAAGGATACAAATCATTTTAACTTATTGGGTCCCTTTAAAAAGTTTTTTTTTCCACTTTCTTAATTACTTTTTGGTGATTCTCTTGAGTTCTGTGTTTGGGCATCAAATTTTCTGTTTAAGTCTGGTCCTTTCTTTAGGAATGTTTGGAAGTCTTCTATTTTATTAAATGACCATGCTTTCCCCTGTAGACCTAGTTCCCTTGCTTTCCAGAATATTATATTCCATGCCTTTTAGTCCTTCAGTGTAGATGCAGCCAGATCTTGTGTTATCCTAACTGTGATTCCATGGTAGCTGAATGACTTCTTCTTAGCAGCTTGTAATATTTTTTTCTTTAGTCTGGTAGTTCTTGAATTTGGCTATAACATTCCTGGGCATTGTCAATTCAGAGTTAAATACAGGAGGTGATCTGTGTATTCTTTCAATCTCCACTTTTCCTTCTTGCTTGAGAATGTTGGGGCAGTTTTCTTGGATAATTTCCTATAAAATGATGTCCAGGCTTTTCATTTTGACTTGCTCTTCAGGTAGTGCCATGATTCTTAAATTATCTCTCCTGGCTATGTTTTCCATGTCTGTCATTTTGTGAATGAGGTGTTTCATATTTTCCTCAATTTTTTCATTTTGATTTTGTTTTATAGATGCTTTCTGCCTTGTGAAGTCATTTTCCTCTAGTTATTGAGTTCTAGTTTTTAAAGACTGAATTTGTTCCCTGACTTTTTGGTAATCCTTCTCCTTTTGGTCTCATTTTCTCTGAAGGTCATCTTTCATCTTCTTTGCTTCATCTTTCATCTTCTTTCCTTCATCTTTCATCTTCTTTGCTTCATCTTTCATCTTCTTTGCTTCATCTTTCATATCTTTTGCCTCATTTTCAATCTGGTTAATTTTGGCTTTCAAGACATGATTTTCTGTTTCCAGATAACTTATTTTGCTTTTTAAATTCTTTTCCCAAATGTCTTCATCCTCTCTTAATTTCTTTTTTGAATTTTATTTTGAGTTCTTCCAAAGCCTGAATCCAATTCACTGGAGTTTCTGTGTTTTTGCTTGGTGTTCCTTGGTCCTCCTCTGTTCCAGTTGCTCTTTGTTCATTACCTGGATAGAAGCTGTTGATTTTAAATTCTTTTCCTGTTGTTTACTCATATTTTCCCCTTCTTTCCTCCCTATAGTTGCCTGTAATCTTGCTCCTTTGATTATGTGCCAGATCTGTCAGTTTGAGGTATTCTGTCCTGAAGGGGTTTCTTCTCTGCTCTGCTTATCGGTCAGATTGAGCCCTGATGTCAGATCTTCCACAGCTGGCAGCAGAAGCTGAAAAGGAGCTGGGCTTCCCACTCTGATAATAAGGTTGTAGCCTTAGCTCTTGAAGCTAAGTCAGCAAGGCCCTCAGAGCAGTCCAGGGTAGTGATGTTGGAACTTGAGCTTGCCCTATTGAAAAGATGGAGCAAGGGCAGAGTTGATCTGAGAAGCTGGACATGTCGTGAGGCCAAACCTTCACCTCGAGAAGCAGAGGAAGGGGGTAAGATGTAGTGTTGTGACTGCAACTAGGCTGCCTACTCTGTGCTTCTCCTCCAGCTGCCTCCCCACCGCCTGTGTTCAACACCCTGAGCCTGGAACAGCTGTGCCAGCAAGATAATCCTTCTGGACTAGCACCCTTGCTTGCCCAGAGATTCTAGCCACTACTGGAAGCTCAGCACTTTAGGTGGGAGAGGGGTCCTGGGACCTTCCTTCTTCCTTCCCCTTAAACCTGAGTCTTCTAGAATTCAGGCTTTTGGGGGGCATACCTTTTTAAGTTGAGTCCAGAGTCCCTAACTCTCTCCTGTTGTTAGATTTGGTTTTCAGTCCCTTCAAAGAATTTTGTTTTTAATCAGTAAGGAAGGGTTTTCAGAGGTCTGAACTTCTGCTGCCTCTAAGCCACCATCTTGACTCTGCCTCCTTGAAAGATCTTATTCTTATAATCACACATTAACAAAATAGAAAAAGAGAGGAGTGATGAACTGTGTGCATTTTTTAAATTAGAAAAAAATCAGTGAATAAAATTAGCATAAGCACAAAAGATGATATTATAACCTAGAAACCAAAAAAAATAGAAATGATTAAGAAAAAACTAAAAGCTAGTTCTCTAAGACTAATAAAAACCGATGAACTCTTAGCTAAACTGATTTAAAAAGAGGAGAGCAGAAAACTAAATCAATAAAATATTAAAAGAGAAAAGTGAAATCAGAGCAAAACAGAAAGAAAAAGAATAATATAGGCAATACTTTGTGTTTGGTTCCAGAACACCAGAATAAAGCAAGTTACATGAATTTTATTACCTAGTGCATATAAAAGTTATGTTTACACTATAACATAGTCTATTAAGAGTGAAATAGTATTATATGTCTAAAAATACCAATTCATATACCTTAATTTAAAATATTTTATTCCTAAAAAAATGCTAACCATTATCTGAGCCTTTAAAAGATTGTATTCTTTTTTCTGGTGAAGGGTCTAGATTGAATTTTGATGGTTACTGATTGATCAGGGTGGTGGTTGCTGAAGGTTGGAATGGCTGTGATAATTTCTTAAAATAACACAACAATGAAGCTTGTTGCATTGATTAACCCTACCTTTCACTTGAATACCAAGAGCCCATTGTAGGGTTATTAATAGACTTAATTTCAGTGTTATTATGTCTCAGGGAATAGGGAAGTTCAATTAGAGGGTGAGAGAAGGGAGAACAACTAATCTGTGGAGCAGTCAAAACACATATCCTGTAACAATTATCTGTTGTTTACCATCTTACATGAGCTTAGTTCACTCCAAAGCAATGACAATAGTACCTTCAAGGATCACTGATCACAGTTCTCTATAACATATAATGATAATGAAAAAGTTTGGGATATTGTGAGAATTACCAAAATGGAAAAAATGGCATCAATAGGCTTGCTCAATTTAGGATTCCCAAAAACCTTAAATTTGTTAAAAAAAAAAACAATATCTGCAAAGTGCAATAAAATGAAGTGCAATAAAAATATATATGCTTGTATATTATGTGTAGTTATATGAGGATAAAACTAAGAATACAAGAGAAATAGAATAATACTTTTCAAAATGTAAAATAATTAAAAGACTAGAGATCTCAAATAACCCTGTCTTTGAAAAGGAAATAGATTTAACAGTAAAGGAATAATCAGTAAGGGGTGGGAGAATCTCTTGATCCTAATTTATTCATGGGAGAATTCTATCAAACTTTTAGGGAATAATTAGCAATTATATTTCAAAAATCATACTCAAAAATTAAGGGAAAAAAATCCTACCAGAATTCTTTTATGACACAAGTATAGTCCTAATGCTTAAACCAAATAAAGATAAAACACCAAAAGAAAACAATAGTCCAATATCATTAAGAAGTATCAATTCAAAAACTTTCAACAAGATTCTAACAAACAGGCTACAGGGAATTATCCAAGAAATTAATCATTACAATCAGTGGGTTGCAACAAATGGTTAAATGTTAGGAAAACAATATACAACTAATCATATTAAAAACTAAAGCATTCATAACCATATATTCATCTCAATAAATGCAGAAAAAGTCTTTGATAAAGTACAATATTCTTTTATGCTAAAATTCCTACAAAGCATAGGCATTGGGAGACATTTAAAAATATCCTTTTTTTTAGACATGCATCTATCTAAAGTCAAAAGCAAGCATTATATGCAATGGGGATACACTAGAACCTTTCCCAATAAATATAAGAATGAAGGTTGCCTACTCTCCCCACTATTATTTTATATAGTTCTATTATTAGTGATAAGATAAGAGAAAGGAATTAGAACAATAAAGACAGATAAAAAGGAAATAAAACTATCTCTGTTTAGTGATGACATGATGATTTACTTGGAAAATCCCAGGGAATAAGCAAAGATACTGAGACAATTAATAGATCAAGTAAATTGGCAGGAAACAAAATAAATCCTTAAAAATCACCACCATTCCTATATAATAATAACAAACCCAAAAAGCAATAACAGGAAGGGAAATCTCATTTCAGATAATGTATAATGTATAAAATATCTGGTGATTAATCTCCCAAAGCACACATAAGACTTGTATAGATTAAATTACAAATCACTCTTTAAAGAAATAAACAACAATCTAAATACCTGGAGGAATATTCAATACTCATGATTAGGCCATGCTAATATAATAAAAATGACAATACTGTAAAAATTAACTTATACTTTTAATTTTATATTAATCAAATTACTGAGGATACTTTGCAGAACTTTATTGACAAACAAAATTCATTTGAACTTACCATTTTTGTTTAGTCATATCCAATTCTTTGGAACCCCATAGCCCTCTACATCTTTCTATCCTCAACTATCTCTTGAAGACTGTCCAAGTTCATGTTTGCTGCTTCCATGACACTATCTGTCTCATCCTCTGCCATTCTTTTCTCCTTATACCTTGAATCTTTCCCCAAATGAATGTCTTTTCCAATGCATCCTGTCATCTCCTTATATGGCCAAAGTATTTCAGCTTCTGTATTTGTCCTTCCAGTGAACAGCTTGAATTGATTTCTTTTAAGTCTTGACTGGGTTTTCTTGCTGCCTGAGGGACTCTCAAAAGTCTTCTCCAGCACTACAATCTGGAAGTGTTGATTCTGCTTTCCTTATAGTCTAATTCTCCTAGTCATACATTGCTACTAGGGAAAAAAACAACAACATGTCTTTGGCTCTATGGATCTTTGTTGGCTTACCATAGATGACCATAACAATGCTTTTTCCTCAGTGCTTTGGAGGGCTGTTTTTCTGTCTACTGAAAGGGACAATATTCCAGGATCTTGCAGGTATCACAGAAAACATGAGAACTCATATGTTGTAGATCACATTGAATCTTCAAGGTCCTATCATCAGAATCCTCAAGTCTATGATAAGTAGAAGCAGGGAAATCTCTGGAATTATTTCCTGCCATGGTGGCTATTCTTTCTCCTCACATCCATCATCATAACATCATAGACCAAAGGAAACTTAGATAATGAAGACCTCAGAGGCAAATCCAACTCCCTTATTTTACAGATGAGGAAACTAAGGCACAGCATAGTGGAATGATTTGTTGTAAGCTTAAGGTGACATTTGAACTCAGCTCTCACTGACTCAAAGTCTTTATCCTTGTCTTTTTCCTCTGCTCCTGTACCTTGATGTTTCTTATGACTGAAACAGGCATAGACAATTTTGTGCCTATTTAACTGGGCCATGCTATACTATGTGGGTCCTGAAGCTATGCTTGAAGAACCTCCCTAATGGCAACTGCTGAAACCTGGGATGCATATCTATTTGGACATGATACTGATATATATATAATCTTCTTACACTCCACTATATAAATATGTGAATATATTTATATACTCTTCAGTCTTCTGTGAGCAAGATATTCCACTCTTTAGCTTTAGGCATTCTCTTTGGCTATCCCTCATGCCTGCAATCAGAGCTAATTGACTTGTCCAGGGTCACACAGGTAATGTCAGAGGTCAGATTTGAACTCAGGAAGACTCATTTTATTGACTTCAGGTCTGGTATTCTACCTACTGTACTACCTAGTTTTCTCAAGGTCACTGGAAACAAACTCAAATACAAATGAAAGCCACTAAACTATTTACAAAAATCCTTCCTATCTCATATTGTCTTAGAAAACCACACACTAACATTATCTATGTTGTATATTTATTTTATTAAATATTTCCCAATTATATTTTAATATAGTTTAGGCTACATTGGGGAGTGTTGTGGCAGCAATGTGGCTTATACCATCCCTCTTGTTCCTCCCTCTCCCATGTTTAACACCACTACTTTAGGCAGTTCTCCAAGGATCAAAGTTTCAGAAATGATGCAGACCTGCACTGATTAGAGCATCCTCATTTGAGAGTTCCCGGTGTCAATCATATGTCAAGTCTAGTCTCTTTCCCTAGTCCTCCCATATTTAAGAAACAATTTTTACAAAATATTTTCCTTACCAGAATCCTGTGCTAGCATGTTATTCTTAACCCCATATTATAGAGGAGAACCCGAGTATCTGACCTCCCCCAAAGCCACAGCATGAGTACGTGTATCTGAGCCTGGCTTCCATCTGAGGTCTTCTGACTCCAAACAATCATCACACATTTATTAAGCACCTACTATATGTCAGGAGTTGTTCTAAGTCTTGAGGGTTATTATTCAGTTATTTTCAATCCAGATTCAAACCTGATTTTTTGTGACTCTTTGAGAACTTTCCTTGGCAAAGATACTGGAAGGGTTTACCATGTCCTTCTCCAACTGATTTTACAACTGAGGCTGAGAGAGTTAAGTGACTGACCTGGGGTTATACTGTGCATCTGAGGCAACATTTGAACTCAGATCTTCCTGACTCCCCTAACCACTGTACAACCTAGCTGCTTGGTTTTGGGGAAACAAAGACAAAGATGAAGGCATCCCTAAGTGTGAGGAGCTTACAGTCTAGGTGGGAGATATCAAATGTACCTATATGTATAGAGATAAAATAGACGAAGTAGAAGGTATGCAGTGCATTCTATCCATGAGATCCATCCTCCACAGAAATTATATCCCTATACTTTAGCAATTCAGTGTTGCTGAAAACAAAAAAAACGCCTGATTTTATTTTTTCATTTGCCTAAGCCCAGCCCTATGAGGTCCTGTTGGTTACCTTGACCCCTTCCATTATTTTTACAAGTAAATTAATTATTCATTTATACCACTTTCCAGAGGTCCATGATGGATTTAGGGGCTCTGTGAACTTGGGTGAATAAAACAAATGACAATCATTTCAATATAATTGGTCTCCTTTGTCCGATGTGTTTTATTGTATTCATTAAAAGACACAATTCTAAGAAAGTGTTCATAGGCTTCACCAGATTGCCAAAGGGGTCCAGGATGCACATAAAAAGTGAAGGGCCCCTTCATTAGATCATTGGGCAACGACTCTCATATCATTCCCTTACCTTTTATATGGTCTGCTCTGGGCCTCAGCCTTTGGTACAATCCTTCATTCTCTCCTCCCAGCTGGGAAAACCAACATTTCCCAGCAGCACCACTATGGATTGAAGCCTTTGTTTGCATGATGCCTCTTCCATCATTCAGCAGAGCAGAAGGGGGCTAGGTAATCAGGGCAGAATTTTTCAAAATAGTTTTCTGCTTTGCCAAATGTGCACCTAGCCCCTTCTGAAGTAATTCTCTTCCTGAAGAAAACTGTCTTCTAACTGTCCAGGAGACTCATCGTTCCTTTGCCAAATGCTAACCAAACCCAGCTGAGTGCCCCGAGAGGAGAGGGTCCTTTTATGGGTGTAACCCAGGTGTTTTACACTAGCTCTTATGAGAAAAGCAGCCCATAAGACATGTGAGGAAGCCCAGCTGGAGGGCTATGTCAGGCCCAGATGGCTGGAAGCCAGGGAAGGCCCCCAGGCCACCTCTCAGAACTGCTTTAGATCAAGGGAGAATATTGGTAAAGAAGCCTCGGATCCATTATCCAAGAAAGGACCAGATTCTCTTATTCTTTGGGGGATATAAAGGACTGTGAGTCCCTCAACAATTTTTTCAATCCCATATCCAAGGACATGTCACTCAAATGACACTATGAAATCAGCGAATATAGGAATTCAGTTCAATACAACAGATATTTTATTGTGTCGGTTATGAATAAGGCACCGTACTTAGATAATTGGTCAATGAAGATGAAAAGCCACATACTCCCTGCCCAACCCTAATAGGCAAGGGAGGGGAAGAAGTGAGGCACAAATAAGTAGGATAAAAGATAGAATTTGACAAGAGCAAAAAAAAATGCCTTGATAAAAATGTTTAAGAAATTAGAGGAAGAAAAGCTAATTTGGCAGAAGGGGATATCCCTATGGAAGTCTTCATGGAAAAGGTGTTTCCTTTGGTATGGGTTTTGTTGTGTTGGATGGATAATGAAAAAGATGATAGATAGTGATACCTACTAGCTAGATGTGAGAGAGGGGGAAAGGAAGAGAGAGAGAGAGAGAGAGAAAGAGAGAGAGAGAGAGAGAGAGACAGAGAGAGAGAGAGGACAGAGACGAGACAGAGAGACATGAGAGACAGAGAGGACAGTGAGAGAGAGAGAGATGATGAGAGAGGAGAGATGAGAGAGAGAGAGAGAGGAGGAGTGAGAGAGAGAGAGGACGAGAGAGAGAGAGAGAGATGAGAGTGAAGAGAGAGAGAGAGGAGAAGAAGAGAGAGAGAGAGAGTAGACGAGAGAGAGAAGAGAGAGAGAGAGAGAGATGAGAGAGAGGAGAGAGAGAGAGAGAGAGAGAGAGAGAGAGGTAGAGAGGAGAGAGGAGGAGTGAGAGAGAGAGACGAGTAGAGAGAAGAGGAGAGAGAGTGAGAGAGAGGTAGAGAGAGAGAGAGAGACGAGTAGGAGAGAGAGGAGAGAGACGAGAGAGAGAGAGAGAGGACGAGAGAGAGAGGTAGGACAGAGACAGAGACAGAGTAGAGACAGAAAGAGAGAGAGAACAGAGAGAGATAGAGAGAGAGATGGGGGGGGGGTAGAAGGAATGCATTCACATTCCAAGGATGGAGAACATCTTGAATAGAAGAAGGGCATGGTTGGAGAGAACAACCCAGAAGTCCTTATTAGGTGTGTATGCCAAGAGTTGTGGGAGCAAAAAGGCAAGATGGAGTGGGGAGACCTTTGAATTCCAGACCTAATGTTAGGAAGGAGAAGAAATATAACCTTCATCTATATGACTTAATTGACCCTCTAAAGTCCCTTCTAGTTTCCAATCTGTGATCCTATGACATGTCTATGTAGGCAGAGCTGTTTAAATTGCTCTGGAACGATGAAAAATAAAGATGACTTACAAAATGAAATATACAGATGTATCCTTGTTATGTCCTAGCAGGGTACTGAAATAACTACAAGCAGTGTCTATTTTTTTCACTTACAGAGTAGTCTGAATCTGATTGTACCATACTTAGAGGGTCAACAAAGTTAAGCAGGAGATAGAGTGCCCTGCATGGAGTCAGGAAGACCTGTCCTCAGAGACCTCCTAACTATGTAACCCTGGGCAAGTTTGCATCAGTGTCCTCATTGGTAAAATGATCTGGAAAATGAAATGGCAAGCCATTCTAGTATCTTTTCCAAGAAAACCCCCAATGGAATCATGAAGAGTCAGCCATGATTGACATAACTGAACAACAACAACCATTACCACCATACTTGGAAAGAAATTAAAGTATAGGGAAGTAAATAGTGTTAAATCTGGAGTCAAGGAAAGGATGGGTTCAAATTCTATCTCTGATATCTTACCAGCTCATGTGATCCTTGACAAGTCCCTAAGCCTCAGTTTTTTCATCTGCAAAATGGATAACCATATATCCCAAGAGCTAATCCTACAAGGTTTTGTGAGGTTTAAATGAGAGGAAAGGTATAAAGTGCTTTGCTAACCTTAAAGTATTATATAAATGTCAGCTATTATTGTTATTATTATTGTTACAGTTGGCTATGTGTTAGAAAAAGAAATAGGGTTTTTGGACTTCTTGAATATATAATAAATACAAATATTTTTATTTGCATTTTTAAATTGTTTTTACTAATATCTTGTTTTTCTTCTTCATTCTCTCTCATTCCCACAATACAATCTTTTCATCAAGAACTATCACTTTTACCTTCATAATACCTTTTGATTATGCCCCTTATCTTCTCTGACACTTCCACTATTTTGATGCTGGCCTTTATCAGCTTTCACTGGGCTAAATAGTACATGGTGGTGTGAAGGGGTAGGGGAGTGTTGTAAGAAGACTGGAAAAGTAACAGAAGGCCATATTTCAAAAGACTTTGAATGCCAAACAGAGGATTTTTATATTTAATCACGGAGGTAATAAGGAGCCAAGATTAAATATAAAAAGCCTCTGTTTGTTTTCCAGTCTTCTTACAACTCTCCCCACCCCTTCACCCCACCATGTACGATTCAGCCTAGTAACACTGTCTTCCTTGCGGTTCCTTTTACAATACATTCTATTTCTAGACCCCTAGCATTTTCACTGGCTCTCCTCTATGCATGGAATGCTCTTCCTCCTTATCTCTGCTTCTTTCTAGTCCTAGCAAAAACCCTACTTTCTATTAGAAATATTTCCTGATTCCTTTTTATTCTAGTGACTTCCCTCTGTTGATTATCTCCAATATATTCTGTAGATAGCTTATTTATACCTAGCTATTTGTATGTTGTCTCTCTCATTAGACTTGAGGGCAGAGATTGTCTTTTAATTTCCTTTGGATCTTCAGCACGTCTTATAGTGTCTGGCTCATAGTAAACGACTTAATAAATCTTATTGACTGACTGATTAGAATTGGGGTCATAAATTTAGACTTAGGAGAGACCTGAGAATTCAGCAAATCCCTCATTTGACAGAAAAGGAAAAGGGAAGAAGGTATGTGACTCAAGGTCTTAGACGAGAGTTGCATAGGGTACTGAGCAAATATGGAGGAATCATGATCTGAATCTTTGGAGAGAGTAAACATGCCACTGAAATCATTGAGTTACTAGCTGGAAGGGACTTTAGGACTGACTTTGTTCATCTTCCTCATTTTATAATATAAAATGGCTCACAACCATTTAGTGAATTTCTCTAGCCTGGGGCCCATAATCCATTTAAAATATTTTGATACATAATCATTTATATAAAATAAAATCATCTTCCTTTGTAATCCTTTGGATTTTATCTTATGAGCAGTTCAGACAGTTTATTCAGTGGCCAAAGAGGGTCTATTACACAAAAGGTTAAAGACATTTACTATTGATTGAAGAGCCCCAAGGATTAAAAAACTGCTTGCCTTCTAGGAACCAGAAATAGAATGGGGGTAGGAGATGGGAAGGAGAATAAGAACATACTCAAGAAACATATTGATAAAAACACACATGTACACATATTACATACATGAAGTAACTTACAGTTTGAATCAGTAAACCTTCAACCACCATACAAAGGTTAGCTATTATTATTTTATACTTGGAGTAAAATAAAAACAAATGTAACAGGGATTCTCCAAATACTTATATCCTGAAGGAAACACAACTGAAGGCTTTGGGAACTTCTGGAAAGACTTGAGAGAAGGCAACAAAGGTGGAAAGCTTTCTGGAGAGTGAAAAGTGAATTCAGAAGTATAAGATACTGGCACTGGTATCAAGAAGGAGGCAAATGAGCATCAGATTCAATTCAACAAATAATTAGTCTAATAATAACTGATATTTATATAGTGTTTACTCTTTATCAGGTACTGTGCTAAGTGCTTTACAATCATTATCTCATTATCTCATAGTAATAGGTGCTATTATTATCCTTATTTTATAGGGAAGGAACAGAGACAAAAAAAGAATAGCTGATTTGCTCAGGATCATACAACCAGTAAAATATCTGAGGCTAGACTTGAACTCAGGTCCTCTTGACTCTTAAGCCCTACCTTCTAACCACAGAGGAGTACTCTGTGTATGGGGCACTATGGCAAGTGCTCTTAAAAGTGCAAAGATGAAAGAAACATTCTCCCTATCTTCAGAGAGCTTACAGACTAGTAGAGGTGGATCCTGTATGCATATTCATAACAAAAATAACAAAAGGCAGATTCTGAGTCAAAAGAAATATACAACATACTCCAAGGGATTCAAAGGATGGAGAGATTGCATCACAGTTCATACTTCTGTATCCTTTGAATTTTACAAAATGTGTTCCTCACAATAAATCCATAGTTATATATGGTCCTTTTGTAGATAAGGAAACTAATCCTCGGTTGAGTGATTTGCCCATGGCCACATGGCTAGTTAGTATCAGAGGATGGATTCAAACTTAGGTCTCTTAGGTTCATATTCCATGGTTTTTCAGGGAATCAGAAGAGGTCATCTTAAGATAAGTAGCTAATGAATGCTTTGGCTTGGTGAGATGGAATATGTGAGGTAAAGTAAGCCATTTCACTTTTCTTTGTCTCAGTATTGTGGCCATACAACTAAAAGAACCCAACTCAATAATAACAAAATACAACCAATACGTTTTTTGCCCATACCTTATAGGAAAAAATAGCTCTCATGCTAATCAGATATGTAGATGATACGGCAATATGATTTAAAAAATTCATTTTATTGATTCATTTTATCTCTAATCAGTCATTTCCCCCTTCTTCCTTTTAGAGGGAACACTTTTATTTCATAGAATAACAATCAAGCAAAACCAACTGATAGACCAATCATGTCCAATAGCATATGCATTATTTTTTCCCAGGAGTTTTTCATTTTTCTGCTGAAAGTGAAAAGGTATATATTTCATCATCAGTTTTTCAAGACTTTCATTGGTTTCCTGTTACTGAGTTCACTTCTTTTTGGTGATTTTTATTTAGATTAATGTAATCATATAGATTGTCTTCTTGGTTCTGTTGATTTTGCCCAGCATCAGTTTATATAAATCTTCCCATGTTCCTCTGAATTCTTCATATATATGATTTTAATGCACAAAAATTCCATTGCATTCACATACCACTGTTTTTCATCCATTATATATTTGGAATGCTCTTTCTTCAGCCTCTGCCTTGACTCATTGTCCTCTGGCAGTACCTATCTATCTATCTATCTGTCTGTCTGTCTGTCTGTCTGTCTGTATAGCTATCATATGCAGATAGTTGGTTCCATGTTTTCTCCTGCTTTTAGAATGTGACTTCCTTGAGGACAGGGCCCATGCTTTTGATTTCTTCATATCCCTGGGAGCTATCACAGTGCCTGTCACAAAGTTTTTAGTAGATGATTATTGATTAACCAACTGAATTGTCTCCTGCACCTTTGTTACTGGTTGACTTCCCTGGGATATATGCCCAGTAGTGAGATCATTCAATCAAAGAGCATGGACAGATAATTTAGTTATTGTGGTATATATTTCCAAACTA
This sequence comes from Monodelphis domestica, assembly GCF_027887165.1. Classification (NCBI taxonomy): domain Eukaryota; kingdom Metazoa; phylum Chordata; class Mammalia; order Didelphimorphia; family Didelphidae; genus Monodelphis; species Monodelphis domestica. Next base: position 231,737,240 of record NC_077232.1, read on the forward strand.
AAATCTAGAAGAGCTGAATTTTGTCCCAGGTTTACCAGCAATATACCAGTATGACTGTCTTCCTGTAGCTTCTCCAACATGATTAGTCCCATCATTTGCCATCTTTGCCAGTTTACATGTATGAGGTAAAATCTATGAATTGCTTTAATATATGTCTCTAATTATTGATTATTTGGAGCATTATTCATATGTTCATTTATAGTTTCAATTCTTTTTAAAAAATTATTAATATCTTCTGATTAAGTATCAATTGGGGAATGGCTCTAGGTGAGTTATATGTTTATGCAAATTTCTTCTTCTTGTTTATAGGCAGCTATTGGCACAGTAAATAGAATGTCAGGTATGGAGTCAGGATATTCATCTTCCTGAGTTCAAATCTGGCCTCAGTCAATTATTAGCTGTGTAACCCTGGGGAAGTCATTTAACTTTTCTTGCCTCTGTTTCCTCATCTGTCAAATGGGCAGGAGAAGGAAATGGTAAACCACTCCAGTATCATTGCCAAGAAAACTCCACAAGGGGTCATAAAAATTCAGATACAATTGAAATGACTGAAAACAAAAAGAAACACATAGAATCCTAGTGTTCAGAATAAGGGAGTTGATAGTTGCACCATATTCGGCTCTGTTCGGACAAAAGTGTGGAGTACTGTATGGAATTCTGAGAGCCAGCGTTTAGAAAGTACATTGACAAGCTGGAGCTCATTCAGAGACAGGCAATCAGGATGTTGAAGAAAGCATGACATATTAGAATTGATTGAAGGAAATGGAAGTGTTTAGCCTGGAGAAGAGACTTGGAGCGTGAGGGGAAGGTGTGGGGAGATATGATAGCTATTTCCAAATACTTGAAGGACAGTCATGTGGGAAAGCCATTATAATTATTTTGCTTGGCTCCAAAGAGGAGAATAAGAACAATGGATAGAAAGGCAAAGGCGCTGATTTAGCAATAATTAGCTTATGATTCCCAGCCCTAAATTGGAACAAGCTGCTTTGGAGGTAGTAAATTCCCATCACCAGAGGTCTTCAAGTGAAGGCTGAATGACCCCTTGTCAAAGATATTGCAGAGGAAATGTTTGCTCTGGTGTGGATTGGAATAGATGGTCTTTGAATCTCAAGCTCCAGGCAGCTCCGAGAATCTAGGAATCTCTAATCAGGTGAATTAACAGATCCCTTCCAGCTTTAAAACCTAATTCAATGATGGGTCATATTTAAGATTGGGATGATGGTGAGGGAGGATTGTTGCTCTTCAGTTGTTTCAGTCATGTCCAACTCTTCATGACTCCATTTGAGGTTTTCTTGTCAAAGATATTGCAGTAGTTTGCCATTTCCTTCTTCAGCTCATTTCATCTATGAGGGAACTGAGGCAGACAGGTTCATCTAGCTACTAATTGTCTGAGAACAGATTTGAATTCAGGTTTTCCTGATTCTAGGACTGGCACTCTATCTATTGGGCCACCTGGTTTTCCTGAGGTAGGGTATGGGGTAATATTGAATTTTGGTAACACTTAGGATTGGAATTGAGATGAGAGGCACATACTTGATATTAGAGTAGAATATGGTTAAGATATAGAACCTATATATGTGATGTGGAAGGATACAAAAGTCTCAAGTGATGGATTCAGCCCAGTTGTTACTTTAAAAGCAATTTTCAGTAATATTTTAATGACTCGTGATATATATTTTACAATTCAGCACTCAAATTTACTGGGGCTCAATTTATAGGTGTGCTTTTCTTTAAGAAAACAGAACATACAAAAATCAAACCAAATTTACAAAGAAAATAAATTAGAAAATCAATATTTCCTTAAATAGATCCTTCTCTCTAAGAGGTTGTTTTGTAGAGACAGCCAGGTGGTGCAGTGAAGAGAACTGGGTTTTGAATTAGAAAGACTCATCTACATTAGGTCTAATCCAGCTTTAGACACTCACTATGTGACTGTTGGAAAGTCACTTAACTCTATTTGCCTCAGTTTCCCCATCTATAGAATTAGATGAAAAAGAAAACGGCAAACTTCATGGTATCTTTGCTGAGAAAACTACCAGACACAACTGAAAATGACTGAACAACAAGTTGTGTGACAGTTTTGAAAGAATGCTGGTCTTGGAGCCAGGACAAATTTGGGTTCAAACCTATCCTTTGACATGTACTAGCTGTGTGACAATTGGCAAGTCACTTAACTTTTGTGGGCCTCAGTTTCCTCATATGTAAAATAAGGATAATAATTAACTATGGTGTCTACCTTAAAAGCTGGTGATGAGGATCAAATGTGCTATCTGTCCAGCACTTTGGTAACCTTCAAGTCCTAAGTAGATGCCAGCTAGAAAAAAAAAATATTCAAAATTCCCATCAATGGGGCTTACATTTTCCACAAAGGTTTACATGTACATCTTCAGAAAAAAATCTGAGTGATTTATTCAATAAAATACAGTTTATTATAAGTTGATGTGGCATAATTATAATATAATCAGAATTATGTGAAAATAGTAACAAAAAATAAAGCAAAGATGTGATTAAATTTAGAGACTTTAGGAATACAGGTGAATTATTGATGGCTTAAGTTATCCCAAGTATTATTTTCTTTCATTCCATTCTTTCATTCCCTTGGGCTCAGTGCCTGAGATATAATGTGCACTTAATAATTGAATAGTGACTAGTTGACTTTACTGAACACCAGTAAGTGTGTGAGACACCATTCAGAGTGGTATTTGGTCATTTCAAAGCAAACATCTTTAAACAATGTCAGTCTTGTACCATGGCAAATTCTTTAGACTAGGATCCTGCAGCTCTTTTAAGGTTGCCATTTTTAATTCAATAGGAATTTTGCAGGGTGGTTTTTGTCTCCAGGGTAATAGATTAATTACTCAGAGGTTTATGTGGACAGTGATTAGTATTTAGAAAAATTTAAGATGCTTTCATAGAAGACTCCTAAAATAATTCATTGTCCCTTTTTTGCACAGTGCCCTTGTCTCTATTCATAGCACAATTTAGCATTATGGGTACATAATTCTACAAAGCAGAATTTACTGAGGCAAATAGCCAACTTGCATGAGATCCTATCCCATGTTTCACTGGTACCTTCACTCTCCTAGTTGTGTTTCATTTTGACTCAATTCTAAGTATGTATGTAGGTATAGTTTTGTCCAAAGTGGCTGTGAAATTTTGGGTTAAATCAAAGTCTGCACTGGAAAAATGGCCAGAAAATGGATTGGGTATAAAAGCCCTATGGATTCAGGGCTTTCCAGATTCATTTGAATATTTTAGTCTGCCCTAAGACTTAGCCGATCTCAAAATGACCTAATCTCCTGGAGTCCTTTAAAATTGAAAATACTTTGTGGAACTGAGAGTTACCATCAACCAAAATGGACATTTCCTACTTGACCTGGTCATGATGACCATGTTTGAAGATAATTAGAAGTGCTTTGGGGGAGTAGGGACAAAGGTAGCTAGCTAGGTGGTACAATGGATCTGGAGACAAGAAGACATTGAGTTCAAATCCAGCCTCAGACACTTACTAGCTGTGTGACACTGGACAAGTCACTTTAACCCTATTTACCCATTTCCTTATCTATAAATTGAATTGGAAAAGGAAATGTTAAACCATTCCAGTATCTTTGCCAAGGAAACCTCAAATGGGGTAAAGAAGAGTTGGACATGATTGAAAAATGACTGAACAACCAACAATAAAATAAAGGAAAGGAAACGGTCAGTTATGTTCATAGGTGCATATGTTCATAGTTATTTGTGTTGAATTACCCTTGAATTTAAAATTCAAGTTCTTCTTGTAACTTTGTGATTAGTTCAAGTAGCTTGAAATAGTCAAAATATATGTACAACTAGGCTATCTAGTTCAGCCTATAGATGGCCAAGATTCCCCTCTTACCACATACCTTTAGAGTAGATTTCCAACTTCTGCTGGACACCTCAAATGAGGGAGAACCACTCCCTATGAAGGCTACCCATTCCACATTGGGAGAGCTCTAATTATCAGTGAGTTTTTCCATGTCTCCTCCCACATCAAGACTAAATTAGCCTCTCTTCCATTTCAACCTATTATTATTAGTTCTACCCTCTGGGACCAAGTAGCAAAAGACCATTCCCTTTTTCACACAAATCTCTAAGCTAAATAAACATTTCAGATTCTTCCAGCTGAGCCTTTCATGGCATGACCTGAAAAGCTTTTCACCATTTTGATTTTCCTCTTCTAGACACTTTCCATTTTTTTCAATATCCACCTTAACACATAGCTTTCATAACTGAATACAATCCTCCAGATGTGTTCTGAAGAGGGACATTTTCATTTTCCTAGTTCTGGAAAATCTGCCCCTCCATCGGGAGCCCAAGATCAAATGAGAAGTCTTTGGTTTCCATATCAAAGTGTTGATTCATATTAAATTTATGGTCAACTAACACTCTCAGATATTTTTCAGATGAACTTCTATTGACATTGTCTCCTCTAGATTATATTTGTTATTTTGGATTCTGATTCTGTTTTCCAGTATGCTGTTGTCATTGTTTAGTCATTTCAGTCATGTCTGACTCTTTGTGACTCCATTTGTTTTGTTTTGGTATTTTTTGGCAAAGATATTAGTGGTTTTCCATTTCCTCATTTTATAGATGAAGAAACTGAGACAAAATCGTATCTTGTCCAGGGTTGCACACCTAGCAAGTGTCTGAGGCCAGATTTGAATGTAGGAAGATAAATCTTGACTCAAGCGTGGTGTTCTATCCTCTGTGCCATCTAGCTGCCCCATCCAATATATTAGCAATCCCTAACAGCTTTGAGTCAAAATTCTCCGTTAGGTAGAACTTACAGTGGATAGAGTGCTGGACTTGGTGTGAAGAATACCTGAGTCCAAATATTGCCTCAGATACTTTATAGCAGTATGACCATGGAGAAGTAGCGTATGCTATCAGCTTCAGTTTTCTCTTCTGTAAAATGGATAGCACCTATCTCACAGGTTTATTGTAAGAACCAAATGAGATTGCATCTATAAAGTGCTTTGCAAATTTTAAAGCAATATAAAATGTTAGCTATTATACTCCCCTGTTTCATTAGTGAGGTAACTAAGAGGCACCATGGATTAAGCTCTGGACCTAGAGCCAAGAAGATCTGAGTTCAGATCTGACCTCAGACCCTGGCCAAGTCACTTAACCTCTGTCAACATCAGTTTCCTCAGCAACAAAATGGGAATAAGTACAGGATTATTAGTATTATTGTAAGGATTGAATGAAATAATATTTGTAAAAAGTGATTATCACAGTGCTTGGCACATAGTGGTTGTTCCCTCTCTTGTCTCTTCCCTCTCTTTAAATTACAAATTTGATGAGTGTTCCATCTATGCTTCTTTTTCAAATCACTGATTAAAAATGTTCCATAATATAGATGCCTATGTTTATTCCCTTCATTAAAGGCCTACTCTGGTGTCTCATTACAGTGTTCCAGTGAACTTGGGTTCTCAAAGACTATATCAATGACACAAAAACTCTCTCAAGTCCTTCCACGCTGGAAAAGTCTTTGTGCCTCAAGATGAATTATACATCTATTATGAAATGATTGGCCTGGTTGCTCATCCCCAGGATTTCTGCCATCAGACAATATCTTTTTGGAAGGTCACAGCAACTTGCATAACTATTTAAGAAAGTGTGGAAGAATTGTGTTACACCCTCACCAATGAAATAACAAATTTTAAACTATTAGAGTAATTTAAAAATCAAATACTTTTATATGTTTCAAAGTAAAAATCATCTCTGAATAGATTTCTTCATGGAATGACTGAACTATCAGAAGCATTGCTATTCAATCATTTTCCCCATTGTGTACTTCTAAAATTGATTTTTTGGAACCTGAGTATACATATATCTCTATTAAATTCATTTGGCTAGATATAACCAAATGATCTAACTATCATCTATCTATCTTTTATCTTTCTTTTTATCTATCTTCCTATCATCCACTTTTCTTTCTTTCTATTTATCTTTTTTATTTCTATTTTCCTACATATGTACATATCTATCTATCTGTCTGTCTGTCTGTCTGTCTGTCTGTCTAGATCTGACCCCAACATGCTATCTTGTTGAGACCTTTTTGGATCTTGGCCTTGTCACTTAGTGTATTAACTGTGTCTCCCAATTTTGTGTCATTTGCAACTCTAAAAAAAGTTTTCATTCTCCAAATCAATGACATAAAATGTTAAATAATATAGGGACAAATACATTTTCCCGTGCCTTAATTCTTCAGAAAAAAAATTCCACATGTCCTTCCATTATTCATGCTTTTAAAAAATTCCTCCCTTCCTATTTCATCATCAGAAACTCTGGGTTCCAAGTTTAAGATTCTCTGGCTGAGAGAGGAAGAACTTGGTGAGATGAAACAGAGCTGGAGGTGAAACTGTGTATAGATTTAGATATCTTCATGATCCTGCATCCTGACATTTATTTTGTCTCCATATGGATAGCTCTTTAACTTGGGAAAATGTGTGCTTCACTGAATTCATTAGAACTTTGTCCATTATGGAAGAAAAATGAACTTTAAAAAATAGCTGTTTTCAAAGCATTAAAACGCCCTTTATTCCCAATATCCAGGGAACACAAGAGACAGCATGGTAAAGTGGAGGGAAAGTTAGCCTTTCTATAGAGAAGTTCAGTGTTCAAGTCCCATGTCTGACACACACCCATGTAGGTGTGTGATGTTGGGGGAATCATTGAGCCTTAAAAAAAAAAACCCTTCCCTTCTGTCTTAGAATTAATACTACATATTGGCTCTAAGGCAGAAGATTGGGAAGGGCTGACCAATGGGAGCTGAGTGACTTGCCCAGAGTCACATATCTAGGAAATGTCTGAGGCCAGATTTGAATCTAGGACTTCCCATCTCTAGACCTGGCTCTCAATTCACTGAGCTACCCAGCTGCCCCTGCCTTTGAACCTCTTAATCCTCCAATGATGATACTGACCAGCATTGGTGGAGGGGGTTTCTGCATTGAGAGTAACCTATACCATTAATATCACAGATCTAGTCCCCAAAATAAATAAATCCAGACAACAAAGGTTGATTTGCCTTCATTCCAGTTGATTTGGTGGTTTGCTAGAGCTTTAAAAATATATTACAAAAAACTTTACTGAGATTACAGAAGTCCTTTGTCAAGATTAATTTCATTTTTTTTAAAGCTATGATTCTTTAACCTCATAACTCATGGCATAAAGACAACCCCCAGCCCACTTGATTTGGGAGGAGGAGGAAGATGTGTCTTCCAAGCTGAGTTCTCCTGAGGCATCTTATGGCTGGCCAGTGCCAGATGAAAAGTCTCTTTCTTGGATGGGCTCAGTTTATGGCACAGTCACGTGGCTCTTATACAAGGAGATAGAACCGTGTTGCTGCTGGCATTTGAAAATGCCCAGTGAGGCCCTTTTTTATTCATCTTTAGTTCTCTAGAAGTAAATTGTTAGAAGACAATCAAAGTTTTCCACTCAGGCTCAATGTTATCTGCTCCACTAAGTCTTGGAGTTTGGGGACTCCTGGAATTAGATCTGTTACACAAGAAGAGTGTTCCCTGTTCCATCAAATTTGGGAGATTTGCAAAGAAGTTGGGCCCCAAGTGAGTTTGGCATGTTTTATTGAGTAATTAAGGGATGATTTGGGGAATAGCCAACATGCACTTGTTGTGTCTTCCCCATTCTGGATTGTTACAGGACTTGTATAAACCTGGGTGATTTAAAAAGTAAACTTTTGTCTTCCACAGTTTATCTTCCACAATGCATACTTTGTCTCCCACTATATCCGCAGTGCCTGGCACATAGAAGAGCTAGGGACTGGACCTGGGATTTCACTAAAATGGTGAAGAAATTACCAATAAAGGTTGGCACTTTCTCAGGAACATAGTCTTAGAGTTGCCTTGGGCTCCAAGAGCTAAGTGACTTACTTCCCTGTTAGCCAATATGTGTCATAGACAAGATTTGACCTTAAGTCTTCTTGGCTATAAAGCCAGCTCTTTATCACCTACTCATGCTGCCTCGCACTTGCATACAGTTGGCACTTAATAAATGTTTCTGGATAAAATTATTGATATCTAGTGGAAGCTTAAAAAAAAGAATGCTATTCATGTGAGTTATTCGGTAATACAGTTGTGCATTCGTGACTTGCTATATCATTTCCTACCCTGGAATAACATCATCTCTTACTTAGCAAATCAAATTCTAGGGAGGAACCAGTCTTTTTTTTTATTATTTTTTTAAACTCTTACCTTCTGTCCTAGAATCAATACTGTGTATCAGTTCCAAGGCAGAAGAGTGGTAGGGGCTAGGCAATGGGGGTCAAGTGACTTACACAGGGTCACACAGCTGGGAAGTGTCTGAGGACAGATTTGAATCTAGGATCTCCCATCTCTTGGCTTGGCTCTCAATCCACTGAGCTACCCAGGTGACCCCAGAACCAGTCTTTTAAAAAAATAAGTACCTTCATGGAATTGCCCTCAAACAAGTGCTCAAATACAAACAAGTCTCTATCCAGTGTTTACTCTGAACAAGGATCAGTACTATGGAGGGAGCTGTTATATTTCAATGCTTCATGGGAGCTCAAATTTGACTAAAGGGATTGATACATTCAGTCTCTGGATAGACCTATCACTTGGCTTTGCTTTGGGATTCTCCCTAAATTATGGGCAAAAGGACCCATATAAAGGAGCACCCTGTGTGGAAGGATCTGGTAGGAACAATTTCCCTTTCAGTTGAATTAGGAGCATGAGAAAGTAATTGTCATTGACCTACACCCCATCTGATATTGCATGGAAAAGATTATTATATTATAGATGTGAATACCAGCTATTGGCCTTGCATATGAGCTTGACACAGGTTCAAACTGGCCTGGGAGGTACCACTTTGTAAGAAAACTTGGCAGAGAAGGGCCAAGGAGACAGAAACAGTCAGTCCAGATGTCAAGTCTGGTTGACAAAATGCCAAGACGTTTGCCCAGCTGGTTATAGTCTCCTGAGTTTCTTGGTGTGAAGGGCAAGTGGTTAAGAGTTGAATGACTTAGAGACCACTGAGGTGCTCTCTACTTTCAGGCAAAAAAAAAGTGTCTTAAAAATAATAGAAAATAAATTGTGTGGAAAAGAGTGTGTATATAATAATTTCATAAATGTTCCATGTATTGTTTATCTAGCCTTTTCTGTTAATGAAGCTATTATTCAAATACAAAGGGAGAGAAAGAAAAAACAACTTTCCTCTTTGGAGAAACACTGACTGGCTTTGTTTTGAGACCCAAGACACCAGATCTGTTATACAAACAGGAACAAGAGAAGGAACGCTAGGGCACAGCTGCTTGGCTGAACCAAATGGGCCACACTGGGCTGGCTTTTTAGCATGCACGCCACTCGGGACCAGGAGCCATTGTTGGGCAGTGGTTTGATTCCTGCCACCTTGCACAGAACATTGTAAACATCAACTGCTCTGATTGGAGCCGCTCTGAAGTTGGACTTGAAATCTGAAAGGAAAATAGAAAGAGACTCTCACTTAATGAACAGAGAAGGTTTGAGTTAGCATGGAGAAGGGAGTGGTTATACCTCTTGGGAAGTACAGTCCTTTCAGATAGAAAGAGCAATTCTGTGGACAAAACCCAATGAGCTAGCAGCAAATAAAAGGTTTGCTGGTTTGAATAATACCATTGTGCTGAGATGAATGGTTTTTTCACAATCCACAATCAATAGTACAATGGGATCTTAGATCCTCTACATCTCTGAGTTCATCATGGATGGGTGGAAGAAGGTGAACAAACATTTATTAGGCTTCCACTATTTGCCAGGCATTCAGAGATAATACCTCATTTGATCAATTGTGAGGTGACCAAGCTATGGCCCCATCATTAAATATTGTACCCCCATTTTAGATGCCCTTATTTTGTATATTATAAAAACTGCATAGGCAGCTAAGTGGCTCAGTGGCTAAAGTGTTGGCCTGGAGTTAGGAAGACTCATCTTCCTGAGTTTAAATCTGGTCTCACATACTTAACTAGCTCTGTCTCTGGACAAGTCACTTAACCCTGTTTGTTTCAGTTTCCTCATCTGGAAAATAAGCTGGAGAAGGAAATGGCAAGCCATTCTAGTATCTTTTCCAAGAAAACCCCAAATGGAGTCATGAAGAATTACACGTAACTAAAACACCTTAACAGCAACGACATAGGTTATTAGTTGTTAATCATTTTCCAATTAATATTTTTAATCAATAAAGTCTGAGATTCTTTCTATGCTCTTGGCATCTTATCATCCTTTTACTTGTAAATTGGGTTCTGAATTTGGATTCTTCAATGCTCTCATAATTATGTCTCCTACAGCATGGATAGACTCACTATATCCTTAATCCAATCTGGTCATTTTACCATTTTGTTTCCATTAGCACTATTTATAACTCCTGATTAAGCACTCTTAAGACCTGTAATGTAGGAGTCCAGCTGTGGTAGTTCCACTCTCCTGGATGGAAAAAACAGTTTTCAGTAATAACTTTTACAAATATTTTCCTTTTTGTTTTCTGTTCATAGTCCTCCTTCTGTTTTCATCCTTGAATCCTATTAGGTTGACCTGGCTTAGTTGGATATCTTGCAAGTCTGTGTTTAAATTGGTTTTACCCTCTGCTGCTTCCCTCTACTTTATGAGACAATACTGCTGCTAATCATCCATTATCTTCCTTCGTGAGATATTACAGCCAAGTTTATAGTCTAATCTGGGATTGCCTTTGACAGTCATCACCTCACTCTTTTTAATAAATAAGACAAATATTTGCTGGCGGAGGCATTTTCTAGCTCTTTTGGTTTCCTTTTTTATACCAATTAGTTTTTTTTTAATTTCTAAATGAAATTATTTTAATCAATATTGATATTATTTCTGTTATCTATTTCCTACTTTGGGCTTTAAATGCCAAGTTAAAATAACTTAGGGTTAATTCTTCTCAATTGAAAGCTATATCTTTTTCTCATTACTATTTTCACCTTGATAATTATAAATTCTGATGTTAGCTTTGAAGAGAAGATCTGTGAAGAGATAGATGACTCAGGCATAACTTCCCTGGCCATAATGTCTTTTTCCATCTGTTAAAATGTAGTCAATTTCATTTTTGTAATGTTTGGCACTTACTATATTCAGTGCCTACCAATTCTTTTTTGGGGAAGAAAATGCTTTTGCATAATCTATAAGTCTTAGCTCTCTACCATTACCATCTCCTGAACCAAATTTTCCTATGTGTTTCTCTACATCCTTACCTTTTCCCAACTTTGTATATAAATCACCAAATATCAGAGTGTATGTTAATTTGATGGTCCTACCAAATTCTTCATAGTATTTCTTTACCACTTCATCCTCAGCAACTCATGATGATGTGTAATCTGCAATTATTTTCATAATAGTCTTTTCCCCCAAATATTCATCAATAGTCTACAACATGTGATAACCAAATGTTCCATGAAATGATATTTCTCGTAGCTTTTGGGTGTACAGTTAAGTCTATTTGGTCAACTCCTTTCTTTTTATCTAAGGCATACCTATGAACAAACCTTCCATTTAACTGCAACTCTCTTCTTCAGGTTTAATTTATAGCAAGAATGTCAAATGTAAATGATTCAGCTCCTCCAGCAATGAATCTACTCACTGGAAAAGGATCTTATATTCATAGTACCAACAATCAAATTAGTTTGTTGGTTGTCTGAATACTATGATTCCTTTCTCTTTTTTTCCCTACAGATTCACTATCATCATTGTCAAAATGGAAGGGGGACACACAGTCTTGTGCTCATTTTCAGTTTTTCCCTGTTTCATGGGTTGTTGTGGTCAACAGTTTTATCACCAGGTAAGGAGGCTCCTGGTAATAGATCTCTCCATGATTAGTCAGATTGGTCATCAAAAACCTATTCGGTCTCTGACTAGTGCTTGACTAAAAGCTTTTCTAGCATATAAAAACCTGTTCCAGGTTACCCTCTATTGATGTAGCCTTTGAGAATTCAGGATCACCTCTATGCCATAAGGAAGTATAAGAGGAGACCTTTTTGTGGAATGATTTAAAAAAAATCTAAACCAAGAAAAGTGGTTAGTGCATTGGATAGATCTACTATGGCAGATTTTTGGAAAGATGCGGACAAGAATTTTCCAGTTTTAAGAGAAATTGTGATTTGTATGGATAGAAGGAGTGGTTGCTTTGATAATATCTATACTGTCTAAGTACGATATCTAAGGTTCCTCCTCCATAATTTCTCAGAAGTCAACTTCTCATTCTCCATCATATGAGTAGAAAAAAATTAAGCTACTAAAAAGAATTTTAAAAGATGTCCCCTTGCATTTGGGGATTCATGAAAACTATCATCCTAGTCAGTTAAATAGGAAGATTTTTTTTCCTTTTATTTTTCAACTTTTTTACTAACAAGCTTTTTAAACAAAATCAAACTATTCCTCCCACTACTCCTCACACCCATGAAGCAAATTTTAACAAATCAACACCAAAAAATAAATCCCTCGATACATATCCACATAGTCAGGAAAAAGTGATTACTATGTTAGTCATGTCTGAAGATGTGTCTTTTTCTGTATTTTAAATTCAACATTTCTCTCATCTCAGTCAGTTGATGAGTGACATGTTTCATCTTCATTGTTTTAGACTTCTAGTTTATCATTGCATTGATCAGAGTTGTAAAGTCTTGGGGTTTTTTCTCTATAATACAGTTATATAAATTGCTCTCCTAGTTCTGGTCTATTTGCTCTGAATAAGTTCATAAAGGTCTTGTCAGTTTCTTCTGAAATCATCCATTTCATTGTTTCTTATGGAACAACAATATTCCATTGAATTCATATATCACAACTTGTTTAGTCATCTCCAAATAAGAGGAGATCCATTAGTTTCTCATTTTGGCTACCATGAAACAAGTTACTGAGGATATTTTTGCACATGTAAATCTTTCCCCCCATTTTTGGAATTGTAGTGGTCTAGCTGTGTGAAAGGTTATGCAGAATTTGGTAACTTTCTGGGCATAGTTCCACATTGCTTTCCAGAATTCATAACTGGACTAATTCACAGCTCTCTCTACTAACAATATACTAATTAGTGAACGTGTTGTCCCACAGCTCCTCCAACATTTGTAATTTTCATCTTTTATTTTCTTTGCCAGTCTGATAGGTGTGGGGTAGGACCTTAAAGTAGCTTTAATTTTCATTTCTCTATTAGTGATTTGGAGCATTTTTTTTCATATGATGGCATATAGTTTGGAATTATTCATTTGAGAACTGCTTGCTCCTGTCTGTAAACCAGTTGCTTGTTGGGGAATGGTTACTTGTGTAACAAATTTGAATCCATTGCTTTTACAGGGCATCCTTAAAGTGTTAGTTTGTTTTAAGCATAATATATTCAGACATATCAATTCTATAATCTTACAAAAACAACATTCAAAAGATTATTAAAATTTTTAAATCTTGATAATCTTCCTCTTACAATTTAACATAAACACTTCCATGCTCCAATTCATTTTCTAACTCTGTAAAACAATTTATTGGCTAGTGCTTCATAACTAAATCCGAATCTTAAAATTATCTTAAGGTTTAAGTTTTGATGCATACAATTGTATGCAAAAAAAATAGTTTTGAGGTGACCTCACAGGAAAAAGTCTAGCAGAGGATGATTTAGTGACTGAGATAACCAAGCAAGATAACTTTCTTCTCTCAATCCACTGCTCTGATAAAGTGTCATCCAGAAATTGTTGTATGTTAAGATTAACATTTTAGATTAATTATTAAAAATTCAAAACCTAAATAAATATAAAGTAAATTTAAATAATTAAACTTTCAAATTTGTTTTATAAGTTTGTGGCATTTATTCTTCTGAAGTTATTAAAACTTAAAATAAGCCTAGACTGTGTTTGTTGGTGAAGATGTGGCATGCATACCAGGGCAGCATAGAGAGGGCTGCTCCATTCCCCCTTTCTACAGTGCCTGAGAACATTTTTTGCATGCCCTGCTCCTCTGTACAGCAGATCAATGAAACCATTTCCTTCTTACATTCTCTGGGGATAATGTGTGGGACTCACAGGCAGCTTAAAGGTGTAGTTTAGGCACACAATCTCTAAAAGTTTTGCCAATGCTGCCCTAAACCTTTGCGGTGATTTGCACAAGAAGGCTAATTATTTTTATGAATTTATCTTATAGCCCACATCTTTGCTTTACATACAATATCTTATTTGAGACAACTTATGTAAATCATTTCATAAACTTTAAAGCACTATGTATGTGTTAGCTGTTATTATTATTATTGATAAAACTATTATTTTAATTAATTTCATTATACTCTCTAGGGTTCTCATAGTAATGATGGTAGCTAATATTTACGTAAATATACCAGGCACTGTGATGAATACTTTAAAATTATTATTATACCATCATATCTCCTATGAAAAATTAGAATTTCATTGTTTCTTTGATTATACTTATTCTTTTTCTTTCTATAGCTAGTATTTCTAATGTTATATTAGTACTAGTTATAATTAATTGTCCTCCATGCTTTAGCCTTTAGCTTACTCTAAAAGTCTCTAATTTTTCTCCATTTTATTTTAATATATTTTTGAATATATTTTCATATACTTGAATTCCCCCCCCCAAAAAAAACCCTGAATTCCTAGTCTTATTTATCAATTCAGCATTTTCTTTCTCTTCTTTAATTTCCATAATTTCTACTTTTGAATTTAGTTGGGGGTTTGTGATTTGTTGTTATTCAAGGGGTTTTTTTTTCATTGCATGTCTTTATTTATACTTTCTTGAATGCATTTACTTGTTCTTTCTCTTTTTTATTGATGAAAGCATTTAGAAACATAACATTACCCAGACAACCTAAGTTCCATAAATTTTGGTGTGTTTTGTCTACTGTCATTTCTTTGATGAAAATTTCTATTTCTTTAATTTGTTCTTTTATTTATCAATTCTTTAGAATTATGTTATTTTGTCTCCAATTACTTTTGAATTCTTTCTTTTAGGGCCCTTTGTTAATATAATCTTACAGAATTATGATCAGTAAATGATGTGTTTGGTATTTCTAGTTTTCTACATTTTTTGGTATGGTCTTTATGATCCAATACAATCACTTATTGTAAAGATGCTATGTACAGCAGAGAAATATGTAAAATTCCTTTCTATTCCCATTCAGTAATCATCAGGAAATTATCATCTTTAATTTCTCTAATGTTTTATTCAGTTCTTTAACTTCTTTGTTTTTTGGTTAAATTTGTCTAGGTCAAAAAGGGGTACATTAAGATCCTCCCATTATAGTCTTAGTAGTTCCCTTTCAAATTTGATTAAAATTTTCTATGTATATTTAGAAAATATACTATTAGGTATGTACGTATATATATAATATGTGTATGTGCTGTTATAAGAAAAAGTTAAGTTATGTAGGAAAGTGTATAAGTTTGCAAAGTGGAGTGACATGAGCCCTGCAGGAAAGATTCTGGAACTTTGAAGGAATGGTTGGACTGGTTCTAAGGCTGTTAGCTCTCTCTGGAGGTATCTGGAGAGGGTGGCTGCTTTTCCTTAGTGGCTGATCCTATCCTTATTCCTGTCCTGCTTGCTGTCTGGTGTGCTGTATTTCATTGAAGCAGAAGTAGAACCTGATGATTCTGACCAACTGTCTACAGAGCTTGTGAGACCAGATCTAGGTCCTTTTGGATCTATAATCTTCCTTGAGCCATACTAAGCTTACACAGACCAGTTCCTTATACCATCTAAGGAGGGTTTTCATTGTAGCTTTACCAAGGACAGGGACTGGGTTTTTTTAGGAGTTGAGGAGAGGATTAGAGTAGAAAAACCACTCTATGAAGAATCTCCTTGAGGAGACATTAGACCCTTTGGGGCATTAATCTTTCTTTCCCATTTTACTGAGTGGTCTGTGTATGATCTCAGACCAGTCTCTGCCCTGGTCAGAGTGTCTGTTAGCCTTCTCAGCCCACAGTCAACCTACTGACATTGGCCCAATACAATCCCATCCCCAAAGCCCTCTCCTCTTTTTACAATGCATATATATAATGTGTATATGTAAGCATATATTATATACATATATGAAGTACTTATATTGATTTATTGTCATGATGCCTTTTAATATAATATAATTTCCCTCTTTATCTCATTTTATCTTTTCTATTATTTACCTTATCTTATTATTATTTATCTTATCTGTGATAATTACTGCTATCATTTGATTTTTTAAAAATTGCTACTTTCTTTCTACTTTTTAACATAGACTATTTCCCACATAATAGATTTTATTCCATTCCTTCATTTTAACTCTAAGAGAATCTTTTTTTTAAGTGTTTCTTACAAACCAAATATTGTTGGATTCATTTTCTAATCCACTCTTCTTTCCTTCCACTTTATCAATAAGCTCATTCCATTGACATTGACATTAATGACAATTGACTGTACATTTCGCTCCCTCCTGTCCTCTTATAAGTCTTCCTATATTTACCTTCACTTCCCTGTTTATTAATAAGAAAGTAGTAGATTTGTTTAACATTTGTCATCTTATAAACTCTGCTCCCACTGTTACAGCTCTTCTAGTATCCTTACCACAACCATGATCCCAAGTTTTTACTTTTTCTTTCCTTTAATCCTTCATCATCAATCATGATTGTTTTGTTTGACTATTCCCTTACCTATCCTGCCCTCCCTCTTATACTCTTCCTACCTTTCCCTTTAGCCTGGACCTTCCTACTTCTTTTAAGCTTAATGTATATGTATACTGATATCCATGTGTAGGTGAAGAGAAGAGTTTGTGTGTGTATGTGTGTGTGTGTAATTTTATTCAATATTGCTTTGCACAATTCAGATAAAAGATTAATTTATGATATGCTTGTTCCTCTTACTTCTTCTTTTATGGCTGCATACTCATCTTAGGTACCTCTTTTTTTGTAACAGTAATTTTCCTCTCCTTTTTCTTCCTTTCCTCCTTAGTATAGTCTGCTGTTCCTCCTATTGGTCTTCTCCTGAGACCGTCAAAACAAAACATAATCACCCATATAGTCCCTTTATCATTTTAACTTTTCTCTTTGTCCCTTAAAATATAATTGATTTCTTCTTATTATTATTGTCATTTTGTATAATTACAATTATATAATTATGTTATTGGTTTCTTATTCTCCCTATTAAAATGTGAACAATTCATCTTCATATATTCTCTTTCAATTGTAAAAACATATGTTCCTTTTTATTTTTCTCTTGTTACCTGTATTAAGTATTTCTAGCTCTATCTATTTAACTATTTAGCCATCTTAACCATCTGATCTTTTCACCAGAAATGTCTGGCATTCCCCCTTTCCCGATTTTTCCTCACTGTTGGATAATACTTAGCTTTATCATTTAGGTCATCCTTGGTTATAAACCTTTATCTCTTGCCTTTGGAGCATTATATTTGAGTTCCCCACTCTTTATGAGTAGAAGCTGCTAAGTCTTGTGCAATTCTTTCTTTTAATCTTTGGTATTTGAACTCTTTTTTGTTTCCTTGGAGAATTTTTTTCTTTTATCTGGAAGGTCAGGATTTTGGCTCTGATTTTCCTTGGAGGTTTCATTTTTTAAGTTTCTTTCTAGAAGTGAGCAATGGCTTCCTTCTAATTTTACTTTGTCCCCTGTTTCTAAGAATTATTGACAATTTTTATTCATAATTTCCTAAAATGTGGTGCCCAAATTATCTTTTTTTTAAAGAGACCTAATACTTGGATTGTTTCTCTATGGATTGTGTTCAGGGCATTTATTCAGTTGTTTCTGATATATTTCTTTGACTTTCTTCTCTTTAAAATTTTTTTTGGAGGGATTTGTTTTGATGTTTCCTTTGGATTGTTGAATCATCATTTTCTTTGTATTGTTGAATCATTATTTTCTATCCAGACCATTCTAATTTTGATGACATTCAGTTCTTTCATGGGAATTTCCACCATTTATTCGAAGACGCCACATTTCCTTGGTTATTTTTCCTCTCTCATTTTTCCATTCACTATCTCTTGTGTTACTTCCTAGAAGGACTCTCTGTGGCCAGGGTATTTTTTTTCTTTGAGACTTTACATAGACTTGTTATGGGGTTGCTAACCTCTTCAGGGTTTATTTCCTAGGAATCTCTCACACCAAGATATTTCTTTGTGATAAAGTTTGCCTTGATTTACCCATGGAGGGGCCTCTCCCTGGGTCAAACTCAGAAACTGAATGGTATATAGCAAGGGCCTGCTAGTTGGCCAGTCTAGACTCCTCCCTTAAAGTACTCTTGGCTCTTATATGGCACCAGTTTCTGCAACAGGTACTTTCTGAGGTCCTTCTCTGCTGGTACTGGGCTCAGAGCTTCTTGTCCACCATAGGCTTCAGGGCTGGCTCCAGCTAGATTATACCTATGTCCTTCTTTCAGCCTGGAACGTAGTTGCAGCCCCAAGTCAAAGGACTTGTAAAGTCCAGTAAAGACTGGACTCTACCTGGAAGGCTCTGAGGCTGCTGTTTCTGCTGGGCCAGGGTCCATGAGATGACTGTAAGCTTCTTGAAGGCAGAGAATGTCTTTTACCTCTTTTTGTACGTGATACACAGTAGGCACTTCATGAACTTTTGCTGAATTTCATCGAATTGTTGAGACCAGGCTGTTCTCAGGCTCTGTTTCTGGAAATGATTTCTTGAATCCTCTGCTCCCTCTGCCCTGAGGATGCTCCCTCTGGAGTTGGACTCAAACAAATAGACACAAATTTGAGTTGGGTCCCTGCCCAGCTTAAGCAGAATTCTGGACCCACCCAGAATGCCCCCAAATCTCTCAGCCACAGACCTCAGTCTCAGGCAGGATGCCAGAGCCTTGAACTGGGGCAGGAGACTTAGACCTCCCTGAAGGTTCAGGGCAGCTGCCTATCCCTGCCCTCTGAGGCTTGGCTCTCAGCCTGTCGTGAAGGACTCCTGGATTCCTGTATTGGGTGAACCTAGAGGTGATTCCCTCTATGCCCTCAAAGAGTAGTCCAGCTCTGAGCCCCAGGGGGTACCTTCAGAGGACAGGGCATCCATTGTCTCTTAGCACAGCATCATCTTCCCACAATCCCCTTATTTCCCTTCCTTCCCCATCCATCTGCTTCACAGTTTTCTGTGAACCAGGAAAGGCCAAAAGGAATGCTTGCCCCTGGGCCAGATGGTCTCTAACAATCCTCCTGCCCATCTCTTCAGTACTGGTGGTTCCCAAAGAGTAAATCATATGAATGCTCCCTGGTTAGGAATGGATGAGCCCTTAAGGGGCAGCAAATCCCACGTTGAGCAATTCCTACCCAAACCCAACTCCCAGTAGAGTTTCTGGAAATTCCTTTGGTTTCCTCTTTTCTTGACTCTAGATTTTGGTTACAAAAAGAGAGATAGTCTTGGAGTGAGGGGAGGGAGACTTCAGAACTCTGATTCATAAATAGCCTATCAGAACTAGAAGGGGTGACAGGGGTCATCTAGGCTACGGATGACATGATTCACTTCCCCTAGCCACTGTCCACCTATTGATCACTGGAGGAAAATCTCCTGTTTAGAGTGCTAACAGACAAATGAAAACGTGTCGATGCTCTAAAAACGGTGTGGTTCTTAGCACCTTCTGTCTACTTTTCTTACTGCTCTCCCATATCACTGCCAAGGCAGGAGGGGGTCCCTGAGGACAGGTCCTCATTTTACAGATAAGGAAACTAAGAGCCAAAGTAGCTCATCTCAGAGTACTGAGAAAGCAGTGTGGCTTAATGGAGAGACCACTAGATACAGTGTCAAATTTGAATCTTACTTTGGATATTTAGTCTCAATGCGACTTCAAATGAATCATTTTTACTTCTCTGTGCCTCAGTTAAAATGAGGGGTATTGACTAGATGGACTCTAAGTTTCTGTCCAGTTCAAAATCCTCAAATCCTAATAGGAGAGTTGAGATTAGAACCCAGGTCCCCTGAGAAACATTCTAGTGCTCCAGCATGCGCAGAGTACTGGACCAGGAGTAAGGAAGATCTGAGTCCAATTCCAACCTCAGATATTAACTAACTGTGTAACCCTGGTTAAGTCATTTGGCCTCAGCCTCCCTCAGTGTTCTTGTCTGTAAAATGGGGGCAGTGAGGTAGCTTAGTGGAAAGAAAGCCAGGCCTGGAGATGGGAGATTTGGGTTCAAATCTGGACTCGGGCACTTCCTACAGCTAGCACGATCCTGGACAGGTCCCCTAAGCCCCATTGCCTGGCCCTTACTGCTCTTCTGCTTGAGATCATTACATAGTATTGACTCTAAGAGGGAAAGGAAGGGCTTAAAAATGGCATCTATTTCACAAGATGGTTATGAGGCTCAAATTCTTATAAGCCTCTTTGTGCAGTGTATGTAGGAGCTTAATCAGTGTTTGTTCCCTTCCCTACCTTTCCCTACCTCTTCTCTGATTCACAGTGCATTGGCCTTCTGACTACTTTCTCTTTAATTCCGATTTTGAATACAAGATTGTAAAAAGTTATGTATGAAAACTCAGCCCCTTCCAAAATGAGCAACTTTATAGATTGGGGCTGTCACTGTTCCCTTCATTCGGTTTTCCAAGTGGGGCTTGTTGAATTTGCAGGGAAGCCACTAAATCTGGACCAATTCTCAAATCTGGAATTCTCCTGGGCAAGAGGAGGCCGTACCGATCAGAACCTGGGATTGACCAAAGGAAAGCTGTCTTTGCACACTCCTTTTCCTTTTTTTTCCCTTTTTTTCCTCCCCCCTCCCAAGTAATGCTTGACAGGCTCTGGAAGGCCTCAGACGTCTCAGGCTGTATCTCAGCAACAGCAGGGATGTCAGACTTCTAACCTAAGCAGCAGTCACGTAACAGGATTCCAGCGGGCTGGGCCTTTATCTCGAAGCCCAGTGAGATGGCCACGAAAGGCCAAGCTCTTCCATTTTCTCTGAAAAAGCTAGCCAGGGCATAAAGCTCTTCAGTCTTTCAGGAGAACTGAAGCAAGAACAATTGGAGCCAGAAACTTGGCTTGCAAGAGGTTCCAGAGGCTTGTTCTGCCTGGAAACATTTTTGCAATTAGTCCTTCTGGAGGAGAGTGGGGGAGAGTGAAGGATGGGAGGACTTGCTTCTGGCTGTGACTGATTGAAAGCTTTAAGTCTTGGGGGAAGATGACAGCTCTTCTTTTCCAGGACAAAGCCTCCCCAGTGAATTTAAGTTTAACCTGATTCAGCTTTGGCTATTTTGTTTTAAAAGCTTCTTTGGTTTGAGGCGAAAAGTCGTACTGCTGAAAGTGATGCTTTTAACATCTTCCTTCCCCTTCTCCAACCCTAAATTCCATCCTGTGAAGCATTTAGATGCAGTCTTTTGACCTATAACTATTTTGAATTCAAGATCTCTCTGTCTCTGTCTTTCTCTGTGTCTCTCTTCTCTGTGTCTCTCTTCTCTCTGGCTCTGTCTCTGTCTCTTTCTTTCTCTGTGTCTCTCTTCTCTCTGGCTCTGTTTCTCTGTCTCTGTCTCTGGCTCTCTCTGGCTCTCTTCTCTGGCTCTCTTCTCTCTGGCTCTGTCTCTGTCTGTGTCTGTGAGTGTCTCTGTCTCTGTCTGCCTGTCTATCTGTCTCTATCTCTCTTCCTCCTCTGTCTCCTCTCTGTATCTCCCCCTGTCTCTGACTTTCTCTTTCTCTCTCTGCCTTTCTTTGTCTCTGTCTCTTTCTGTGTCCTCTGGAGAAAGTAATATTCTTGACTAAAATCCCTGGGGTTGCCTAGAGGCGAGAGGGTTTAGATCTGGCCTCAGACACTTCCTAGATGTGTGAACCTGGGCAAGTCACATAACCCCTTTGCCTAGCCCTTACCACTCCTCTGTCTTGGAACCAACATGCACTATTAGCTCTAAGGTGGAAAGTAAGGGTTTTAAAAATAAAAGTCCCTGGGATCCAATGTCCTGTATCCCTAGGAAGTACATAGAGCATAGTAGAAAGAGTCCTGGAATTAGGGCAATCCATCCCCAGCAATAAGTATCTAGTGTCCAGCATGAGCTATGTACCAAGAGTTAAAAGTGGCTCCCTGGAGATGAGCACAGAAAAGACCCAAACCCTTCTCAGGATAATAATAAGAGCTTGTTTTTATGTAGTACTCTAGAATTTACCAAGTACTTCAGATCAGTTATTTTATTTAGTCCCCACAAAAATCCTGTCAAGTAGGTGCAATGATTATTCCCATTTTACAGATGAGGGAACTACCACCAAGGAACAAGCTACACAGACATATCTGTTGGGAAAGAGGCTTCATTTAAAAATGAGTGTTCACATCTGAAAACAAAGGGGTTAAACTGACCTCTGAGGTCTCTTATAGCTGGAAACTACATAATCTGATGGTTCCTGTCGCACTGTACTTCCAGTACAAGTTATGTCTAAAGGATGGTGGGAGAGGCCATACATAGGGCTGAAGCATTTGTTAAAGAAATGAGCAGGATTTAGCTTAGAAAAGGAAGATATGATGGGAAGCTTCAAAGGCAGACTTTAGCCTCTTTTGTTCCAGCATTTGGTAAAGTGTTTGATGTAAGAAGTGTCCTTATTCTCCTCAGGTAAATGGGCTTCTATGGGAGAACTCTTCCAGTTGAGCTTGGATAATCACATGTGAGCATGGATTCCCATTCAAGCATGGTGCAATTCAAGTTCCATTTGCTAATCAAAGCCCTGTATTGGACTTTGATGTTGTTCAGTGGTTTTTCATTCATGTCTAACTTTTCATGGTGGTTGCCATTTCCTTCTCCAGCTCATTTTACAGATGAGGAAACTGAGGCTAACAGGGTGAAATGATTTGCCAAGAGTTACACAACTACTGAGGTACCACCTCACACCTAGCAGATTGGCTAACATGACAGCAAAGGAAAGCAATGAATGCTGGAGGGGATGTGGCAAAGTCGGGACATTAATGCATTGCTGGTAGAGTTGTGAATTGATCCAACCATTCTGGAAGGCAATTTGGAACTATGCCCAAAGGGCGCTAAAAGACTGTCTGCCCTTTGATCCAGCCATAGCACTGCTGGGTTTGTACTCCAAAGAGATAATAAGTAAAAAGACTTGTACAAGAATATTCATAGCTGAACTCTTTGTGGTGGCCAAAAATTGGAAAATAAGGGGATACCCTTCAATTGGGGAATGGCTGAACAAATTGTGGTATATGTTGGTGATGGAATACTATTGTGCAAAAAGGAATAATAAAGGGGAGGAATTCCATGAAGACTGGAACAACCTCCAGGAAGTGATGCAGAGCGAGAGGAGCAGAACCAGAAGAACATTGTACACAGAGACTGATACACTGTGGTACAATTGAACGTAATGGACTTCTCCATTAGTGGCAAAGCAGTGATCCTGAACAACTCAGAGGGATCTATGAGAAAAACCACTATCCACATTCAGAGGAAAAACTGTGGGAGTAGAAACACAGAAGAAAAACAACTGCTTGAATACATGGGTCGAAGGGATATGGTTGGGTTTGTAGACAATAAAGGAACATCCTAGTGCAAACATCAACAACATGGAAATAGGTTGTGAGCAAGGTCACATGTAATACCCAGTGGAATTACATATTGGCTACGGGAATGGTGAAGGGAGGGGAGGGAGGGAAAGAATATGATTCTTGTAACCAAGGAATAATGTTCTAAATTGACTAAATGAAATTAAAAAATTATAAAAATATTTTTAAAAGAGTTATGCAGCTAGGAAATGTCTGAGGTCAGATTTGAACTTGGATCTTCTTGACTCCAGTTCTAGTGTTCTACCCTCTAAATCATTTAGCAGCCTCCTTCTCAACCATTTTTGTACATATTGAGTATTAGAAGTCACTCAATATTTCAATGTAAGTGACCATAGGTAGTAAATAAGAGACAGAATCTGAGCCCAATTCCTCTCATCCCATTCCCAAGGCTTTCCCCCCCTCTAGCACAGTATGTTGCTGTCTCTTTATGTAAAAAGCCAGTCAAGAAGTTGGATTCTGGTCCTTGCTCTATCGTCGGCTGGCTAACATGACCATATTTTCCATTTCTAAAGTGAGGGGATTGAACTAGCTGATCTCTAAGGCTCTGATAATTCCAATTATTTATTTAATCCAGTCATGTCTACAACCAATTTGTCTAGAGCATTGGACCTGGAGTGAGGAAGGGCTGAGTTCATATCCCTCCTCACTCACATATAAGATGTATGACTGCACAAATCACTTACCCTCTCTCATCTTGAGTTCCCTCATTCTTAAAATGGAGATAACAGCAACTCATAAGGTTGTGTGACTCTGGGCAAGTCACTTAGTCCCTATTTGACTCAGTTCCTCATCTGTAAAATGGGGACACAGTGGAGATGGAAATGGCAAACAACTCTAGGATCTTTTCCAAGAAAACTCCATGGACATGGGGTTGCATGGTCGGACAAGACTGAATCAGCAATGACCATCACCACAACACCATCACCACAACAAGGAGAGGTTAAAGACAAGTTGGGAACAACAGTGCCTAGGGCACTTTAAAAAAACCTTGTTTTCTAATTTAGTAACAACTCTAAGTCAGCAGGGCAATGACTAGCTAGGCAAACAGGGTTAAGTGACTTGCCCAAGGTCACACAACTAGGAAGGGTCTGAGACCATATTTGAACCCGGGTTCTCTTGTCTCCAGGCATGGTTCTCAATCCACTGAACTGCTTTGTAAACTTTAAAGCATTCTGCTGCACATGCTAACTACTATTATCGATAAAATCCTTTTTCAGGTAAAACCTGAGTATCCAAGTTATTCTGGCAATCTCTCAGTGGTAGTAGAAATAGTTGCTAACTAAGCCTTACTGAGCTCCCACTCGCTTCATGACATACTGAACTAGGGGCTAAGAGAGAACACTGAGCAGCGGGCTAGGAGGGGTGTTATAATATTTGTGTCTTCCATGTGTTATGCTACCCAAGAATTATGGTATATAATTATTTCCATGGAAGATAGTCCCTCTTCCGTGTATTCTAATACCCCTAACTGACGTTCATCAGACCTCCAGTTTGAGTGTTAATGGGAAGTGTGGCCGCCTGAGGAGTTTTCAAACACTGAACAAGAGCAGCTAATACATCCTTTGGAAGGGGGACATCAGAGCAAGCCTAGGAGGTCTGTGGTTATCGAATGTCAAGGAATTGGGAAAGAAAGAAAAAAGAGCAACTGATGATCCAACCAGCTTTCCTGCAGATGGGAAAGATAATTCCTGATGAACATTTTGTTTGTGTGGGGGGAGATGGAAGCCATTCAGATAAGGTCTGTGCTAACATCTGTTAGATCTTGCAAAATCTGGTTTGACAAAAGCAATCCAATCCAACCCAACCAACTTTCTAAAAAAGGATCTGCTCTGAAGTTGGAAAACATCGTGGTTTCTTCTGGTAAGGAATTCAGAATCTAATGGAGGTGGGAGATGGAGGGGAACGTAAGCAGAGAAGTGAGGCTACAAGGTCAGATTGGGATAAGGGGAAAATTGGGATCCAGTCAAAATACAAGGAATAGAAGATGGGTTGAGTCACCTTTAACGGCAAGGTGCAGCCTTTCAACTACTGAGGAAGCTGGTATCGGAGGTATACCTCAAAGGAAGAGAAGGACATCAATAGGCAGATACGTAGAGAGAAGCCAAACGTTTCAGGTATTGGGGTCTACCCAGAGCAAGGGCACAGAGGTGGGACATGGACAGGGCAACATGGGGGAATGATGAGTAGTCCAGCTTAGTGGAAGATATTGGGGTGAATGGTATCAACAAATGACATTTGTCCATCTCCCATCTAGAAGCTAATTGGGTACTAATTGTCTCTAGAAGCTGGGGTCAGAACTAGAGGGATTCCAGGTGTAGAGATGGGAGGTCCTGGGTTTTAATCTGGCCTTGGACACTTCCTAGATGTGTGATCCTGGCCAAGTCATTTAACCCCCATTGCCTAGCCCTTATTGCTCCTCTGCCTTGGAACTAATACACAGTTTTGATTCTAAGATGGATAGTAAGGGTTTAAAGAAGAAAAAAATTGTCTCATAAATGCAAGCTGCTATATAGTTGGGTTTTTTTAATAAAGAAAAGTAGGGGCACCTGGGTGGCTCAATGGATAGAGTTCCAGGCCTGGAGATGAGAGGTTTGGGGTTCAAACCTAACCTCAGACACTACCTGACTGTGTGACCCTGGGCGAGTCATTTAACCTCTATTGCCTAGCTATTACCTTTCTTCTGCCTTGTTACCAATACATAGTACCATTTCTAATATGGAAGATAAGAGTTTTAAAAAATGGAATTAGAGGGGCTCATGAAATTCTGGCCTGACCCAGCAGGTCTATCTCGGTCCTAGACTAACCAATAATTTGGAAGAGTCTGGTGAAACCAAATGGGTCAGTTGGGTCATTCCAATCTGCTTCAAGAGCACAGTGTTGCTCTTTTTTCTTTCTTGCCCAGTTCCTTGACTTTCAGTAACCTAGAGTTCATGGCCTTTTTTTTTTTAAGAAAAGACATTTTTGACAACTGCATTTCAGCATAATTGGCTTCCTGTACAGTCTTCAGTACTTTATTTCATACATTTAAAAACGTTACTCTGAAAAGGGTTCCATGGGCTTCCCCACACTACCAAAGGGTTCCATGACCCCCAAAAAGTGAAGATCCCTTGTATTAGAGACAGGGTGGTAATAGAGTGCTGGGTCCCTCCCATACTTCTTAGCAGTGTGACAGGGAGGTAAGTGGCTTAAGTTCCTCTCTGAGCATAGATTTCCTCCTTTGTAAAATGAGGCTGTTGGGGCAGTTGATGCCTGAGGTCACTTCCAGCTCCAAATCAACACTCCCATTTTTAATGTGACTGAACTGTCTAGCTGTGTCCAGGGTCATCAGAACATCTGCTCAAGGGCCGAGCCAGGCTTCTCTTTGGCACAAGCTAAGCTGGCCCCACCAGAGAGCTGGGCATTGGGAATAACAGTGGGAGGGGTTCCTCTCTCAGCCCCCTGGAGTGAATGTAGCAGGTTTGAGGCATACAGCTGTCAGCAGCCGTGGCTGATAAGCCTTCCCAGACATCAGATAGCTGTGAAATAACATTTTGATGAATTAAGTGTAAAATGAATCATGGACATGTGGAATACATTTTCCCCCCACCGTACTCGGGATTCAGAATTTACGAGGGAAAATATTTGGCCATACTTGCCAAACCCGAGAAGCATTTGAAAAAATCCAGCCCAAGATGGTGCGTGGAGACCTGCTGGGTTTGCTCAGGCTCCCTCATAAATAGTGGTCATGAAGAAATCCCTCCAGCCATCCTGGGAGAGCTACCCTATTCGTGTAAAGATGCTGCTGTGAGCTGAGTGGCCCGAGGATCTGGACGATCCCATTGGCTTACCAGGGCCATAGGCCAGGAAGATCCCTCTCATGTCCATGAGCTCATTGTCATAGCCATGCCATCCACGTTGCCAGCCTTCCCGCTTCCCTGTTCTGTTCATCCAGAAGGGGAGCTTTTCTCTTTCCTGAGGATCAAGCAAAGAAAACACAGACACATGTATGTCATGTGACCACAACTGGAACTAGTGATTCTCAGAGTGGACAAAAGCCCCAGAGGTCAACTGACCCAAAATTAACTGGAGGAGGGAGGGGGAAGTTAGGTGGCTCAGCAGATGGAGAGCCAAGCCCAGAGAAGGGAGTTCTTGGGTCCAAATCTGGCCCCAGACATTTCCTAGCTGTGTAACCGTAGGCAAGTCACTTCACCCTGTTGGTCTCAGTTTCCTCATCATCTGTAAAATGTGCTGGACAAGGAAATGGCAAATCAATGCAGTGTCTGTGCCCAGAAAACCCCAAATTGGGTTCAGGAGGAATTCAACATGAAAGAAAAGCAACTGAACAATAAAAAGCACTTTCTTTGTGCTAGGCACAAATACTGAGGGTGTCAAAGAAAGACAAAAGTCCCATCCCTGAGCTTAAGGAAGAACTACACTGGAATAAGGGAGACAAATCTACAACCCATGACGGGCATGCAAGATCTGTAGATATACACCCACAAAAATACACATGCATATACACATACATACACGTGTATATATGTAGTATGGATGGAAGGGAATCTCTGCTTATTCAACACCAGTGGCTCCACATTACCCCTCAGATCAAATACAGGATCTTCTAAATCTGGCATTTGAGGCCCTTCGTAGGCACTGAAGAACCTTTGCAGCCTTGCTACACATCACCCTCCCTTGTACACTCTGAGATTCAGCCAAACTGACCTTTTACTCCCATCTAACACTCTTCTCCCATTTATGTGCCCTTGCACAGGCTGTCCCCCTGGAATGGAATGAACCCCCCTTCACCTCTGACTTGGAATCCCGAGTTTCCTCAGCTCAAATACCTCCTCCCTCCCACCTGAGGTGTTTCCTGATTCTCCCCAGCTGCTAGTACTCCTACCACCTCATTACCCTGAATTCATGCTGTGTGTTGTTGTTGTTCAGTCATTTCAGTTGTGTCCGATCCCACTTAGGATTTTCTTGGCAAAGATACTGGAGTGGTTTGCCATTGCCTTCTCTGGCTCATTTGATAGATAAGGAAACTGAGGCAAACAGGGTTAGGTGACTTGCCCAGGGTCATCCAGCTAATAATTGTGTGAGGTCAGATTTGACACAAGATCCTCCTGCCTACCTCCAGATTGGCACTGTGCTACCTCACCTTTATGCTGTATGTATTTTGGATATATTTATATGGGCACATATTTTTCTTCCCTCATAGTATAAATTCCTTATGGACAGAGAACTCTTTTTTAGTTTTGTCTGTGTATTGCCCAGTCCAGGGATACCTCACAGTGTCTGGACACATGGTAGGTATATCATAAATGCTTCTCTGCTTGATTCACTAATTGGGACTATTGAAAAGGCAGCCTTTGTTTGAGTGCTTGAAATGATAGGAAGCTCACTACTTTCCCAGGCAACCTGTTCCATTCTTGAACATCTTTAGTTATAAGGTTTTTTCTTATACAGATCAAAATTCTATCTCCCAGTATCTTGGAATTGAACTTAGAGATCATCTTAGCCTAACCCTTTTAATTTAAAAATGAAGAAACAGAGGCCTGGCTAAGTGGAATGAATTGGCTGGAATCACAATGGTAGGACTGAAATTAGCATGTTCATAAACATCATATCTTGGCTCCCAGGCCAATGTTCTCTCCACTTCCTCATGTTGCCTTTCATTATTTTTATTTCTAGCCTCTGGAACCACAGAGGACAAGCCCACTTCCTCCTGTACCGGATAATTCTTCATATACTTGAAGATGGGTACCATGCCGGTCTCCTCTTCTTCAGGCCAAGCATCCTTTCAATAGGTCTTTCTTGTGATAGGGTTTGATACTTACTCATTGATGCTTAATGATCAGTGGAACAAAAGCATTTTAAGAAGTTATTGTACAGCCTATTGGTGCATTTCTAGCACATTCCACAGTAGACAGTTTCAATTTCACCAGTTCACATGAAGCCAAAGAGACTAATCTTGATGGATAAGTTGGGTACTGATGATCTACCATTTCTTGGTGTTGTCTGTTACCTAATGCCCAATACTGCCATTAGCACCCTCCTCTGGTTGAGTCAACCAATCAATCAACAAGCATTTTTAAGTACCTACTAGGTGCCAAGACTGGGCCATATAGTGTCAAGAAATAATCCCTGTTGAACTAATAAATAAGACTAGGGGCTGGTACCTTGAAGAAACAAATAAAATAGAAAAAGTACTGGTTAATCTAATAAAAAAAAGAAAGAGAATCAAATTAACAGTAACAAAGATGAAAAGGGTGATATTAGTTCAAAAAAAGAGGACAATAAGGTAATTATTAAGAACTATTTTGCCCAATTATATGGCAATAAATGAGACAATCTAGGTGAAATGGGTGAATATTTACAAAAAATATAAAATGCCTAGATTAACAAAAGAGGAAATATAATACTTAAACAATCCAATCTCAAAAAAAAAATTGAATAAGCCATCAAGGAACTTCCTAAGAAAAAATCCCCAGGGCCAGATGGATTCACAAGTAAATTCTATCAAGCATTTAAAGAACAACTAATCCCAATACTATACAAGTTATTTGACGAAATAAACAAAAAAGGAATTTTACCACATTCTTTTTATGACACGAATATGGTACTGATTCCCAAGCCAGGCAGACCAAAAATAAAGAAAACTACAGACCAATCTCCTTTATGAACATGAACATAAATAAAATACTAGCAAAAAGACTCCATCAAGTGATCATGAGGGTTATTGACTATGACCAGATAGGATTTATACAAGGAATGCAAGGATGGTTTAACATTAGGAAAACCATCCATATAAGTGACCATATCAACAACCAAACCAACAGGAATCACATGATTATCTCAATAGATACAGAAAAATCTTTGACAAAATACAACACCTATTCCTATTGAAAACACTAGAAAGTATAAGAATAGAAGGATCATTCCTGAAAATAATGAACAGAATATATTTAAAACTATCAGCAGGTATCTGCAATGGGGACGAATTAGAAGCCTTCCCAATAAGATCAGGAGTGAAACAAGGATGCCCATTATCACCTCTATTATTTAACATGGTACTAGAAACACTAGCTGTAGCAATTAGAGAAGAAAAAGAAATTGAAGGGATTATGGGCAACGGGGAGACAAAACTATCACTCTTTGTAGATGATATTATGATCTACTTAAAGAATTTTAGAGAATCAACTAAAAAGGTAGTGGAAATAATCAACAATTTTAGCAGAGTTGCGGGATACAAAATAAACCCACATAAGTCATCAGCATGTATATATATATATATATATATATATATATATATATATATATATATTTACCACAAAACTCAGCAGCAGGACTTAGAGAGAGAAATTCCATTTAAAATCACCCTAGACAATATAAAATATGTAAGAATCTATCTGCCGAGACAAACACAGGAACTATATGAAAACAACTACAAAACACTTCACACAATTAAAACTAGATCTAAATAATTGGGGAAACATTAATTGCTCCTTGGTAGGATGAGCTAATATAATAAAAATGACAATCCTACCCAAATTAATCTACTTATTCAGCACCATACCTATCAAAGTACAAAAACACATTTTTGTAGAATTAGAAAAAATTATAACAAAGTTCATTTGGAAGAACAAAAGATCAAGAATATCAAGGGAACTAATGAAAAAAATGTGAAGGATGGAGGCATAACAGTACCAGATCTTAAACTGTACTATAAAATAATAGTCATCAAAACAATATGGTACTGGCTTAGAGACAGAAGGGTGGATCAGTGGAATAGACTAGGGGTAAAAGACCTCAGCAAGCTAGTGTATGGCAAACCCAAAAATCCTAGCTTTGGGGACAAGAACTCACTATTTGATTAAAAAAACTATTGGGAAAATTGGAAAACAGTATGGGAAAAATTAGGTTTTGATCACCATTTTACACCCTTTAACAAGATAAATTCAAAATGGACAAATGGCTTAAATATAAAGAGTGAAATCATAAATAATTTAGGTGAACATGAAATAGTATACCTGACAGATCTTTGGGAAAGCAAGGAATTTAAGACCAAGCAAGAGACATTACAAAATATAAAATGAATTACTTTAATTATATCAAATTAAAAAGGTTTTATACAAACAAAACCAGTGCAACCAAAATTTGAAGGAAAACAACAAACTGGGAAAATACAAAACTCTCTGACAAAGGTTTAATTTCCCAAATATATAAAGAATTAAGTCAAATTTACAAAACAAGCAACAACAAGAAAAAACCAAGCCAGTACTCAATGGACAAATGGTCAAAGGACATGAAAAGGCAGTTTTCACATGAAGAAATAAAAACTATCAATAAGCACATGAAAAAGTGTTCTAAATCCCTCCTGATTAGAGAAATGCAAATTAAAACAACATTGAGGTATCACCTTACACCTAGCAGATTGTCCAATATGGCAGCAAAGGAAAGTGATAAATGTTGGAGGGGGGTGTGGCAAAATTGGGACACTAATACACTTAATCTAACCATTCTGGAGAGTACTTTGGATGTGCAAAGGGCATTAAAAGACTGTCTGACTTTTGATCCAGCCATACCACTACTGAATTTGTACCTCCAAAGAAATAATAAGGAAAATACTTGTACAAAAATATTTATAGCTACATTCTTTGTAATGGCAAAAATTTGGAAAATGAGGGGTGTTCCTTGATTGGGGAATGGCTGAATAATTGTGGTATATGTTGGTGATGGAATATTATTGTGCTGAAAGGAATGATGAAATGGAGGATTTCTATGTAAATTGGAAAGGCCTCCAGGAATTGATGCAGAGCAAAAGCAGCAGAACCAGGAGAACATTGTACACAGAGACTGATATACTGTGGCACAATAGAATGTAATAGACTTATCTACTAGCATCAATGCAATGATCCAGGACAATTCTGAGGGACTTATGAAAAAGAATGCTATCTTCATCCAGAGAAAGAATTGTGGGAACAGAAATGCAGAAGAAAAACATATAATTGATCACATAGTTTCATGGAGATATGATTGGGGTTTTGGAGTTAAAAGATCGCTCTACTGCAAATATGAATAGCATGGAAATGAGTTTTGAACAATGATACATGGATAACACAGTGGAATTGCCTGTCAGCTCTGGGAGGAGATAGGGAAAGGGAGGAGGAAATCATGAATCATGCAACCATGGAAAAATATTCTAAATAAAAATTGTTGAACTGGAAGAAATAGTCCTTTCCCACAAAGAGCTCATATTCTATTAGGAAAACAATGTGTACATTTTGAAAGAGAAATATATGTAATTATGATCAATTAACATTAATTTATAAATATTCATAATTTTGTAAAATTATAATTGTAAAAATGTAAATAAATGAACATAACATTAATTTTGAAAGAAAGGGTAGAAGGTGGCACTTAGGGTAGTTTGGAAGAAGACAAAGGATGCCAAGAGACAGAGCAGAAGCTGGAGTATACTAAAGGTATGGGAGAGAGCCAGTGCAAGGGAACAGAGACATCGAACATTGAGACAGACACTGCCAGACCAGATCTGAACATAGCTCTTCTCATGTCTAACTTTTCTAACTCAGGTGCATACTAACTGGGGTGTTTGGAATGACTTGAGTCACAGCCCAGAGCAAATATTGACATTTAAAAATACTTTCTACCTTTAGTCATGCTGCAAATGATGGAATCCCCAAATCTTAGAGTTGGAAGGGACCTTTAAGGCATTCTAGTCCAATATGTGCTTGGCAAGAATGCTCTGTTGGTCCTGCCCAAGTCACTGAAGAGGATCTCTCTTTGAAGCTCTGTTTTCTCTTCTCCAAAATGAGGGAGTTGGACTCGATGGTTTCTGAGGGCCTTTCTTCTTAAATTTAGAATACCAAGTTCCTACAGATGGTAATATAGCATCTTTTCAAAGACCTGAAATGAGGGGAAACCAAGCCCCAATGGTGCCAATCCTGCATTGTCCTCTCAGAATCTCCATTGCTACCCCAACCCTCAGCTCAATTCTATTATCTTTACTGTATTCCCTGCCTCCACTGAACCTAATCTAAACCAGTCTGTACATATCCCAGTCCCCATTGCATCTTCTGGCACCTCTTGATAGTCAGTCCAACTATCTACTTGTCCTCATCATAGTTATCAGAGAGGGAACCTGCACCTGGCTTCATGGATCACAATAGTGAGCAGGCCAAGACAGGCTACAGTAATACCAGTTATTAAATGAGCAGGTCATTGGAAACCTCAAGCCACCAAACCCCTCTGGGGAGCCAGGCAACTTGCCAACATTACCTTGGAGTGATCTTCAGGCCCCCTCAGACTCCCAACAATCTCCAGCTGCCACCAGCTGTTGGGTGAAACCTGCTCATCGCTTAGGACAGTGCGGTGGCAAGGATTGCAAGGGTGGAGCTGTGGCTCCTTGTTTAGCTGCCATGCTGTATTGCATGCTCATCCACTGACACTCTGTAAATCTCTCCCTTGCATTATTGCTTTTTCAAACCTCTCTGTTTCATTGAATTTCTGTTTCCTGAATTTCTATCAGCCTGTCCTCCCATCTCCAGCTGTCATTAATATCTGCCCAGTTTGATTCTGTATTATTACCTGGCAGCATTTCTATCTTCCTGTCATTTCTTCCTGTTCTCGATTTGTCTTCAGTGATGTTCACACACCACCTCCAGATTTAGTTTCATCAGCTAATTTAATGTGTTGTTTTTTCACTCCCTATGCTTATACAGCTACATTTGCTAATGTCCCAATCAGGGCATAGTAGCATTAACAGCAATAGTAATGGGGACAGCTAGATTGTGACTCAGGTCTAGAAAGAGGAGGTCCTGGGTTCAAATCTGACATCAGACACTTCCTAGTTGTGTGACCTTGGGCAAGTCATTTAACCCCCTTGCTTGTACTTTACCACTCTTCTGCCTTAGAACCAATACACAGTATTCATTCTAAGATGGAAAGAAAGAGTTTTTAAAAAGCTTTTATTATTTCTGAGCATGGAAGTAATATAACAAATTCAAAGGGTTAGGGCTAGGTGGGGAATCTGGGGAAATGGAAAGACCACTGGTTTGGGAGTCAGAAAATGTTAATTCAAGTTGAAATACTGCCATTAATTATCTGTGTGATCTTGGACAAGTCATCCTCTCTAAATCTCAAAATCCCCCCATCTATTCAGTGAAGGGATTGGACTCATTGACCTCTATGATCCCCCACTCTTTTGTATTTATGATTTTATGATTCTGAGTTCTGATAAAGCTGGACACACTGTCCAAGGACTTCAATAAATACAATTTCCCCCCACATAAACACCATTAGAGAAGGCAGTTGATGGAACAAGTCTACATACAGAGTTAGGTTATTTCAGAGAAATGGTTGAGCTTGGCAATGGTTTTCAGTGAATTCAAATTTTGAATGAGATTAATCAATCCACAAAATTCAACAAGGGCTTACTATGTTGCAGGCCCTTTTAGAAGCACTGGGGATGCAAATGTAATGGGAGCTTAGCCAAAGGTTGGGGGGGGGGACAGTCTTAGCAGCATGTCTAAGCAATGAGCCTGATTTTGGAAGTCCTCGATAATGTAGAAAGGAGGAGCCCTGCTCCAATTCAGAGCATAAACCAGACTGTTGCACGTCTGCTTAATAAATGATGAAGAAAAGTCTTTTAGTTGGGGGCTAAATTGAAACTGATTGTGCATATAAAAGGCACCAAACAACCAAATCCAGTTCTCTCTTCTCTGGTGGCAAGTGAGAAAAGAGCTACTGTAGGCCTCCTGCTGGATCAGGGTCCTTAGACTCTCCCCACCTGGACTGTTGCCATTTGGTCCATGAGTGGAGAGCCTTGCTGTTGCTTCAGCCACCGTTATGTCTATTCTTTCCTGTTCTTAAGCCAAAGATGATTGGAGCCATTTCCATGGCCTTGTGAGATTCAAAAGGTTGAGGGAACGAGCTGAGTTTGCTAGCATCCATGGCTGTTGTAGGTCTGAGGAGCAGCCTTCATCTACAGATCAATACTGGGGGAAAGACCCGATGTCCTACCAGCAAAGGAGCAAGTCATCCACTGGCAATGCTGCACTCGTCAATGAACACAATAGTAGGCATAGTGCTACAAAATGTAGAGGGGAGAGGTATTATAGTTTAGAAGGCCATTTTTTTAGAAACTTGGATTTTTACTATATTTTTTTAGTAAATATCCATTTGTCAAGCTAATCATAATTTGATTATGTTGAGGAAATATAAGCTGGCACTATTTAATTAATATTACAGCAACACACTACCATGGGAACTTGAGCTGATAACATTAGAAGAATCCCTGCAACCACTTATGGATATCCCTGAAATCCTGAAGGAAAGATGAAGCCTTCCAATGGTCTCCTGATTTATTAGTAAAGTAGGGATTGGCACAAGGGCTCTCAAATCTATCTATAGTGCACAAAGCACACACACACACACACACACACACACATACACACCTACCTTCAATGAGATTATTTGACAAATAAGAGAGACAACACATAATTAGGCACATAGAGTAGAAGGAAGATAGTCTCAGAAGGACATGCTCAAGGGGATTAGGAAAGCCTCCTAAACAAGTTATAATTGAATTGGGTCTTACAGGAAGCTCTTTTTGGAAAAAGTTGGAGCCAATAAGGAAAAACAATCCAGTTATGGGTGAAAACTGGTGCAAAGGGACAGAAATGGTAGGTGTGGTATCATATTTGAGGAACAGCAAGATGACCAATATTGCTAGACTGTAGGTCAATAGGACCTCATTTTATACAAACTCAACACATGACTTTGGGTATATGCAATTAGTAATTTTAAAAGGTCTAAAAATACATAAAATAAAGCATTTTAATTTCCTGATCAATCCATGCCATTTTCCCAAGCTACAGCATAAAGTCTGGCAGCAGTTTCACCCAACCACACTCATTCCCACTCCAAGAAGCAATAATGGGAGCCATTGCATCATTTTGAGCCAAACACTAGCTCCCCACATCAGTCTTTTTCTGGAATTCTTGCTTGTAATAAATCATGTCCACATCAGAGCAAAGATTCTCTTTATTTCATTAATTAATCAATTAATTATTTCTATCTAGTTATTAATATGGCCCAAAAGTGTAAGAGTAGTAATGCTGGTAGCTCTGATAAGCCTAAGAAAAGTCCTAAAATGCCTAATTATGTTCATATAAGAAATACTTATTAAATAACGGGGTTTACCATTATGCACAATTTTCACCTTCTGCAGAGGGACTTGGAATGTATTGGTCATATAAAATGAGATCCTACTGTATATGCAGAAGAAAGTAAAGTGTGAAAAGAATGTAAAGGTAGGAGAGTGTTCATTTTGTGAAGAGCCTTAAGGCTGAATAAATGTCTTTATAGTGGATCCTGTGGGTAATAGGGAGCTGCTAGTATTTATTGAGAGGGAGGGGGAATGATACAATGCTTTGAGAAAATTACTGTAGCAGCTGAATGGAGGACAGATTGGAGTAGGGAAAGATTTGAGGCAAAGGGTCAATTAGGCAGTTCTTACAATAGTGCAAGTAAAAGGTGATATAAGCCTCACTTAGGGTGGCAACTATGGAAGTGGAGAGAAGGTGACATATACTGGAGAGACTATAAAGGTACAGATGACAGGATTTGGTAACTGATTGAATAGGTGAGGGTGAACAAGAAAGAGGAGTTGAGGGTGGAGAGCATAGGTGACTAGGATAGGGAACTCAGAACCTCAGACTCCAAATAAAGTTCTCTATACACTACAGCAAGAAATGTGAAGCATTCAATCAAAGCAGTTGGAACAGTTGGGCATCTAGAAACAAATTCAACTCTCCCAGGACATCTTTTCTTCTCCCCTCATTTCTTCTTTCTATATTTCCTTCTAGCACAATCATTTCTACTCCTTTAAGATTCACTATTTTGAAACTATTCCTACTCTAGAGTCTAGTTAGTTTGAATCATTTTCTAGAACATTCATCTACAGAAAAGGCTCTTTATTTATTGGTTAGGAGCTACTGGTTGCCCCTTAAAT
The DNA here is from genome assembly GCF_027887165.1 of Monodelphis domestica. Taxonomy (NCBI): domain Eukaryota; kingdom Metazoa; phylum Chordata; class Mammalia; order Didelphimorphia; family Didelphidae; genus Monodelphis; species Monodelphis domestica. The sequence goes on from NC_077232.1 coordinate 231,774,733, forward strand.
CTTAAATTTCAACCATCCCAAAGCACAACTCCTTTGCTGCTCCTACAAAGAGGGTGAAATGGTTGAAGAGGTTCTTTGGGTACCATAATGATACCAGAGAGAAGCATCTTCTCTAAGGTAGGTAAGACAATGGAAGAGACATCAGGGCTGAATATGCCTGGAAGAACCCAGTTCTGACTAGAGATTTACAGATCTTATACTTCTGCAGCTTGGATGGAAGGACTTCCAGATTGGACTCATCAACCTTTCTAAATCAGGAATCAAACACACAGACTGAAAGATCTCATGCAGTCTGAATCAGATTAAAATGTAATTGAGAAATAGTTAACAAAATCAGTGAAAATACAAGAGAACATAGAGAACATTCATATGTGGTTTTCTAAAATCAATATGCAGCATTGGGGATCCCTGTTAAGTCCCGCTTCTTTTTGAGTTTGATGCTACTATTCCAAAGAGTAGGAATCTCAATATTAGTACAATGATGTGACAGAGATTTCCTTTTGATGAAAGAAAGTGAGGTTTGCCAATAAGATGCAATGGAGGGCAGATCTTCATTAGGAAAGCAATGAAAGTAGTCCCTGTTAGTGGAGTAGTTCATGTGGGTGTGTATAGGCTGACACATGTGAACAGGGAAAACTATAGATCTCATTAGTGACTCTGTGTGCTCTGTGTGTGTGTGTGTGTGTGTGTGTGTGTGTGTGTGTGTTGATGGGGAGGCAGGAGTCCCATTAATAAAGCAATGGCTTAATTTCTGTCTTTGGGGAAGGTATCTCTTACTAAAGAATCCCCCTAAACAATGGAGATAAATGTCGATGACCATATGGATATGGACAGCAAATAGCAAGGTATAATGGAAAACTCTGCAGTTGGATGAACTGAGTTCAAATTTTGCCTTTGACCTCTATTACCAGTGAGACTTTGGGGAAGTCACTTAAATCTCCTCAGTTTCATTTTGTCATCTCTTCCGTGAGATGGTATCTGAGGTTTCTTTTAGTTTTAGAACTGTGATCCTCTGCTTGTTTATGGGGACCAAATTAGAGATAATGATTCATTTTCTAACACATTCCTCTCCCTCCCTTACCCAATGAGTCTTCTTGATAACAAAGATTTAAAAAAAAACAGTTATGGTGCACATTCCTGGGAGAGATTATTATATTGGTTATATATATGATGGGAAAGCTAATTTGTAAACCATTCCTCTGACTTTTATTTGGGCTGGTTTTTTGTCTACTTTGTGGACATGCTATGGCTTGGGGATCTGTCCTTGATATTAAAAATAGGAGGAAGCAGACGAGGGATGGAAACTAATAGCTAGAAAAAGGACTGCAGAGTGAGTGAACTGGTCATTGGATGAGGAGCAATCAGTGGACAGGTTGGGTGCCTCCATGTTCTCTATACAATCATTGGACCCTACATATGAAGCTTGAAAGGACCATAGAGGGTATCTAGTCCTATGTCTTCATTTTTACAAATAAGGAAACTGAAGTACAAAGAAGGGATTTTCCCAAGACTACACAAGTGAGCAGAAAATAAAATGGTGAAGCCATCACTTGAACCTGGATCCTCACGGACCAAATCCATTACCCTTTCCTGTATCAATCTCTTAAGTAATCAGTTGACAAGTATCTTTTGAGTAGCCACTCTACACTAGGCCCTGGGAATACAAAATCAAAAATGAAATAGTCCCCCCCTCAAGGAGCCTATGTTCCATGGGGAGACAACATGGATAATGTAGCCACTATCGTGAAAAGATCTAGAAGAAGAGCCCTTAATGTGGAGTCTGTGAACTTATTTTTTAAAGTATGTGTTGAAAATTAAATTTCAATATAATTGTTTTACTTTGTAAGTCTGTGTATTTTATTTTATTTATTTCAATTATTCTGAGAAGGGATCCATAACACACACAAAAAAATGGTTAAGAACGCTTGGATTAGAGGAAGTTTCCTGACTTGTTGGGTGGGGACCAGTGGCTTGGGATGGGGTTGCAGCACCTATGGGCCTAGATCTAGTTCAATAAAGGGAGGACCCACATTAGGGAGAGCACAGATCAAAGGAAAGGAGAGAGGGTGGGGACAACCCTTGCCCAGAGGCACTCTCTTGTTCATTCTTCCAGTTGGCACCCCCTCCCCCACTTTCCCCAGGGTCGTTGGAATTGGCCAGCTCTCCAGGCATTTACTCACTACAGACTGCTGCATTTTTTGAATTTATTAGCACTTGTTTTTCTCACCCTTAACATTCCTTTGATGTTCCTCTCTGCATAAATCAGCAGATGGCTGCTACAGCAGTAGGAGAGAATGAGAGAGAGAAATAGAGAGAAACAGAGACAGAGACAGAAAGAGAGAGGCAGGGACAGAGACTGAGACTGAGACAGACAGAAAGAGAAAAAAAGAAACAAACAAAGACTCCTGTAGAGGCAGGGAGGCACAGAGGCTGCAGAAAACTTAAGTTTCAGATTTCCTAGACTTGGTACATAACTTAGGCTTGTGTGGCTTGTGAGTCTTCTGGCAGAAAACTAAGAAAGGAAAGAAATTATTGCCCTTATGAAGACACCATTATGTTCTATCTTTAGGAAATTTTTAGGAGCCTCCATCCAGGAGGAACTAAGATGTTACGTTTGCACAGAACACCAAACCTCTCCTCTTTGTCTAAATCTTGCCTTTTCCTCGTACCCAACATCCCCCAGGAAGCCTTCTCCATTTTCGAAGATTTGAAGTGCAGTAGCCAAAGGCAAACAACTCCTGTATCTTTGCCAAGAAAACTTTAAATGGGGTCATGAAGAGAGATATAACTGAAATGACCAAAGGACAACAATAAAAATAGAAGAGGCCCCAAAGGAAAAAGTAGGCAGAAATTAGGGAAAGGCAGATTAGGCTCCATATTTGGAAAATCTTTCTAGAAATCAGAACATTCAAAAATGAAATGTTAGTTCCCTGTTGCTGGTAGTTTTCATGTAACAGCTGATTGAACATTTGTCCATATGTTATAGGGGTGATTCTTTTTCAAGTGTGGATTATGATGGAGGCATCTGAGTTTCCTTCCATTTCTGGAGATTCTGACCAACCTTGGCCTTGGTTCTCTATCCCACCTTCAGACTCCTATAACTTGTTTATTTATACTGGTTCTTTAGCACTTGGTCTATGTTACCTTGGCTTGATTTCTATATCTCTCCCTGCTTATATCCTCCTTCTTTTCAATTATTGTGTACATATGGAGGTCTCCTAAATCTACATAACCACTGTCAATTTCCACATATCAAATTATTTGGGAAAATGGGATCATACCTTTAGAACTGGAAGGGTTCTATGAAGTCATCTAGATCAATTTCTCTTATTGTGCAGATGAGGAAATTGGGGCCAGAGTTCAAGTAACTTGCCAAAGGTCACTCAAGTGTAGCCTCAGGCTAGTCTAGTGATATTTGGTTCTAACATGGAACCTGCTGCATCCCTTTCCACAAGAGTGGGCGTAGCCATCTTCATTAGCAGTCTATATCTTTCAAAATGGTGGAACCAAGCCAGTCTCTCTGCCATCTTTCCAGCTAGACTCTCTTTCAGTGGCTCCTGTCTACTAAATCCACAGATGCCATAAACTGAACTGGTGTGAGAAGAGGGACTTACTTTTTTTCCTCCTTTGCTCCTTTTCACCCCAGTTCTGGGGAGTTGTTCAGTTCTGTTTTGTAATTTTTGTCCTCAATTTCAGGTACCAGAAGTGGTCAACAAAGACCTAGGGATCTGAGTCCTGGCGAATTTGAAACCAAGTTTGCTGGCAGGGTAGTACAGTGAGTGGATCAGACCAATATGGAAGCCCTGAAAAGTCAAAGATCTCAAGCCTGGGAGGGATTATGGATTTGGAACTGGTACTGTTCTTTATGGGAACTGAACTAAATTGTGAACCTAATTCCCCTTCCCTTTCCCTAAGACTGAGGTGGTAGCAGGGGAAGGAGGAGTATGCCTTTCACATGTTGAGGAAAGTTCTGTTTGTATTTGTGGTTATTCTTTGAATATATAATTATAAAAATTCCTCTATTACACATGGCATAGGCAGTTGAATCAGGAGTGGCACCAGATCTTCTGAAATCCAAACATAGAGTAGTTTTGCCATGGTATCATTTTGATTTTTGTGATTTTTTGAAAGCAAATCACCAATTCACAGTGATGAGCTAGCTGCCTCTGTTTTTTCATTTTGCAGGAAAAGTCAAACCACAGCTGCCTAGTTTGGACCTTAACTATCCCAAAGGGAAAGATTGTAATAGAAAGCCAGCATCAAATCCAGGCATACATGGATTGAAGTATCACCTCTAAACATACTAGCTGTGCAACTGTGGCCAAGAAACCTCTCAGTTCCTATGGGCAGCAACTTAAGACTAAAAGTGGCAAAAAAAAAAAATAGATACTACTCTATATTGGTAAAAGGGGGTTTCCTCCTCTAAGAGGTCTTAAAACCGATGAAATCACAAGTCTGGTCTTTATCCCTAGTTCTGGCCTATGTTAATATAAACAAAAGGACTCTTAGGAAGAGAATTATAGCTCGAGCACCAGTATCTGTTATAGAAGTTGAAGTAGAAAAATTCTATGAATTTGACAAAATCCTTCAAATTAAATCAATGTATGCTTTGAAATTCTGATTTTAGAGTGAAGGTAGGCACAAGAGAGGACAGTTTAGGCTAGAGAAATGAAAAGACCAAAAGCTTATAGATTAATCACTCAGAAGCTTCACAACTGTGCATCATGAATAGATTTTCAAGGAGTTTGAAAGGCACTGAACACTGTGGGCACAGAGACAAGATCACAAAGAAGGACACTGATTTTGGCTTGATGGAGTGGATAGTGAATGATATGAGAATAATTTCAGAATCAACTGTGTGCATTAGAGCAATAACTAAGTAGAGCAAAGGACAAAATCAATACCAGACTGGAAGAAGGGTTGAAGATGTGAGGAAAACTCATTAATAATTCAATGGATCTAAGATCCCGTCTAATCCAAAGATGCCTTTAATGATGTAGATTGGAAGTCATCCATTCTTGCCCATCCTGGTCCATTCTTGTGATATTTCCCCAAAAGTTTGCCTTACAGGGTTCTTCTAACACTCTAGAGACTTTTCTCAGGATCTCTTAATAAGCACAATACTAGTAAAGTACTTTATCTACCAGTTCATCTTTTCTTCCTTGATATCTTTAACATCTATCCTTCAGAATTCCCTGTTTTTGATTTGTGGCTTATTCACACCACATGCTTCTCCATTACCTTCTGTGTATTCCTTTTAGTTCCTTAGAGACAGTTGTCTTCCAAAATGCTGTCGTAAAACAATACAAACAAAATGTTATTATGGAAAAGCTTTCATCGTAAGCTTAAGGTCAGTAAAATGGGGTTGCAATTTCCCCAAACCTATCCAGATTTTTCTCTTCCTGCGCAATTCTGGTCCTAGCTCATTGCCCATCTGTGCTGACTAACCCAGATATAGGTATTTTTGGACAAACTCTTCAGGGTGTCCATTCAGATGCATACTGAAATATAGGCAATAGACATTCTACATCCATATGATCTTTTCTGCATAAATGAACAAGTCAAATTTCTTTGAGTGATTACAGATCTTTTCTACTGTATTTTCCAATATTCTGGGATTAATGCTATCAATACAATATCATCTACACAAAGGAGCCTCTAAAGGTATTCTCTACACACAGAGAATCCTTCCTCAATTTAGATTTTGTGCTGGATCTCCTCCACAACAGTGGCAAACACCTTTGTTGGCCATACAGGACTCTGTTTTCTCATGGCTTACCTGATGTTCATTACCAGAGAGTCATTTAGCAGTATTAATTATTATTACATCTTCCAATGAATCTCTGATGAGCTTGATGTATGGCTTGAAGACACTTTACTCCATGTATAAGGTACTACTTTGTTCTACCAAATCAAATGTTGTTGTTATTGTGGAGATTTTTTATAATCAGAAAACATAAAGAATAATGACTTCTTATGTTCTCTGTATCTTTCAGTTAACTGTTAAAAGGTAAAGATGCGGTCAACTACTGAACATTCCTTGTAGAAACTTGTCTATTCCTCACTAACATTCTCCTGAAGCAAGTCCTAGTCATGGATAGATGACTCAAAAGATAGATGAGAAAGTATGCATATAGGACGGTAGTCATTAATTTTCTTTCTCTTGGTCACCTTTCTGTAATATTAATAAGGTGTAAAATGTGTTTCCATGCTTTTGGTATCTTTTTCTCCTTTAGATACCTTGTATATCACTCAGTTTCTCAATGACCTCATAATTGTATTGCCTCCAGCACAGATCTCCTCTATATATACTTGGTCCAGTTCAGCTGGTTTTCTCATCTTTGTTGCCATTTCTATCTCCTATATAAAAACATCTGGGACTGTGATGTTTGGGTCCAAGTGTGATGGTTCCACTATCTAGATGGAGAAAACAGTTTATTAAAATGACTTTAGCAAATCCTCTCCATTTCCCTTCTGTTTGTAGTTTGACTTCCATTTTTAACCGTGACTGCCTTTGAGATGACTTTGCTTACTTGGATATCTTGCCAAATTTTCTTTAAATTGGCTTTATTTCCATTGCTTTTCTTGACTTTATGAGATGCTGCTGCTCATAATCATTTATTATCCTTCTACATAAGATTTTACAAATAAGTTTATATTCTATCACTATGTTTTCTTTGGCAGTTGCCTATGGATATTTGGCAAGTAAGTCAAATATTTGCTAACTAAGGAGATTTCTAGGCTCTTTGGATCTCCTGGTTGTGGCAATTAATTTACAATAGAGGAAGCCACTGTGTATAATTACAAAAGGTTCATCCTAACCTCATTTAAATATGCTGTTAACTTGGAAGAAAAGGAAATGGATAAAAGTTAAGAAGCAGATTCTTATTATTAATGTTTCTTAGAGAAATTTAAATGATGCAAAATAGCCACCATAATAAGGAGGCCTATAAAAGGATGCTATAAATTTCTCAGCCAGAAAATGGGTCTCCATGATTAGCAGAGACATAAAGAGCCAACTAGCTAGATCTAGCCAAATATGCAGAGCAAGTCTACACTGAAGGGGGCAAAAGTATAAAGCACATGAAAGTTGATTTTTCAAGGTATGGCAAAGAAGGGATACTTCCCTTGAGAAAATCATGGGTGAGGTTATTAACATAAGAATGAGATTGTGAAAAAGGAATTCACCTTCCTTTGTTTTCTTTGATGTAATCAATCAGTGACCTTTAATGTAATCAGTCAGAAACTTGAAGATCCTTTAGCATTGATTGCAAGTATAGACACATCCTCAAAGAAAGGAAGTTGAAATCAACAGGACAGGAAATTGATCCCACAAGCACTGACCCCCTGGGCAGTCCCAGGCAAATTAAGGAACTATGATTGGTTCCTGAGATATGACAAAGAACTAGTGGGTGGAGAAAAAAATGTTTATAAGGTGAGACCCAGCACAAAGTAGGAGATTCTGATCCACATTTGCTCTCTGGATGGGACTCAGATTTGGACTCAGAAACCGACTGAAGACTCTTGCTGAGAAAATTCTTACTCTGCACATTCTTGCTGAAGGAACTCTCCCCCCATCCTTCTCCATTCTTCTGACTGGAGATTGTACTCCTGTGTCTGGGGGGGAGGTGGGGAGGGGAGAAGTAAGCTGGATTTCATCAGAATGGCAATTAGGGTATTTGGCTAAACTGTTCCTAACCTCATTCCTACATTTCCATATCTTTACTATCTCTACTTTGCTGTAATAAAGCTACTAAAACTAGTAACAGACCCATAATTTAATTTTAATTATAATTGTAACAATTATAATTCGGCAACCACACCCCTTTTAAACTATTACAAGAGGGATAGGACATTTAATAACTACTGACCCATATGCCTTTCTCATTTCTATAAAATGATCTATGGAGGCATCCTTGATGAAAATTTGAGAAGGAAATAGGTAAGATTTCACAAATGATTTTCTGTAGAAGATCACAATTTTTCTGGTCACAAATTTGAGCATTATAGAAAAAAATTTTATTTAATATTTATTTAATATATGTATATACACACATATATAAATATTTTAAAAATCTAAACTGTTTAAATTTTAAAATTCCAGTTTAAGGTTGAACAATACTTGTTTATTAATTACACATCCTCCCTCTCCCAAAATACTTTTAACTTTTAAAGAATAAAATGTTACTTTAAAGAAAGTACTTGAATAAAGTGTTACTTTGGCATGTATTAAGATATATTAAAGTCATCTTAATAGATGCTACTTTTAAAATATCCTCTTATTAATATCAAGTAATGTATGAAACAAAGAGGAGCATACTTGAAAAGTATTTGCCCAGGGTCATGAATATCATACCCAGAGTCCAAGGGGAAGAAGGGTTTCTTATAGGATGTAAGGTTTTCCAGATTTTCCTGTTTGTGAACAGCCCTTTGCTGATTATAGCAATGTGTAAAATACTAGAGTCTAGGAGCCCTTAACCTAAAGTTCAAGAATGTTAATTTTTTTCTTTTATTATTATGAACTGGATAAGCATTAACAAACATGAACATTTCCACATTCAAAGAACAGAAAAAATAAGACCACATATGAAATTGTGAATTTCCATTACATTCCACTTTTAAAACATATATGTTTCTAATTTAACATGGTAGTTCCTACAGTGCTTTGCTTATCTGGGTCCCAGTCCACATTTTCCTTTACTCGCTTATATATATATATATATATATATATATATATATATATATATATATATATATTTACATATATATATACAACTGAGTTTCAATATAGTGTGTTTCTTTTGTAAGCCTATGTATATTTATATATATATATATATGTATATGTAATATATATATATGAATATTATTCTTAGAAGAGTTCCCATGGGTTTAACTAGACTGCCAGAGGGGTCTATGATAAAAAAAACTCAAACCAAATTAAAATATTAAAAAACCCTTGCTATATGATTTACCCTAATGAAATTCATGACCATTCAAAGGATATTGGTCTAACAATCCAAACAAACAAAAAGCAAATAGTTGTAGAATGCCTATTTTCTAAATTGTGGCATGCAGTTGCATGGGCATCTTTCTTGCAACGGGCCATTTCCATTATAGACATGTTCCCTCCTCCTGTTTGGCATCCTTGTTTGTTTGTTTTTTCCTAGAAAACTCCACATATGAAAATTTCTGCTACATGATATAGTGAAAGCCTTGCTAACCAATCCCTGGAGCCTTTCTGACTGTGGCATTGGAGACCAATCAAACATATCTAAATGAGATTCATCCTTTCTCATTGACACCACTTGACCCTCTATGTCCCTGAGCTGCCCTGAAGTGTGAGAAAAAGAAGCCAGCCATTCTCATACTAAACTAAAAGTAGATGGTGAGAGATTTGAATAATCTGGGTGCCAGGATTGTATGGTGACGTCTCATATGATCCCTGATGCCCTTCTTCTTCCTGGGTTCCCATCAAAGTTGGGATCTGGTAATACCTCTCCACTGTGGGCAAGATTCTAATAAATATTTTGTCTTTACTATCTCTTTCTTTGTCCACTCCCACTCCCAGAATGGTATCATGGAAAGAACATTGATTCTGGAGTCAAAGGACATGTGTTCACATCCCACTTGTGTTGTTTATGAGCTCTTGGTGGTAGCAAAAAAAAAAGGGAAATTGAAAGGGTGGCCATAAAATAGGGGAATGACTAAACAAGTTGTGGCATATGATGGCAATGGTAGGCTACTGCACCACGAGAGATGACAAACAGATTAATTTTGGAAAAACATGGAAAGACCTACATGAAATTATGGAGAGTGAAATGAGCAGAACCAAGAGAATATTGTATACAAAACAAATATTGTTTGAAGAATGACTTGTGTGTGTCCACCTCTAGAGAAAGAACTGATAAATAGAAATAAGTAAGATATAGTTTTACATATACAGATATCTTTTTTGTCAAATAACACCTTCCTTTTAGGGGGCAGGAAGGGAGGACTAACTGGAAATTTAAACATAATAAATAAAATAAATAAATTTTAATCTAAAAAGAGGAGGTTGTACTAGATCTCTTCTAATATCCCTTCTACTCTATAAATGTGATTCTATGGCCATTTTCTTACCTTTGGGTGTTTAGAATTAGTCTGATACCTTCTCTTATATGAACTAAAATTCACCTGCAATCAAGGCCTGTTTTGTTGTTGTCCAGTTGTTTTAAGTTATATTCACTTTTTGTGACCACATTAGGATTTTTTTTTAGCAAAGATACTGGAGTGATTTGTCATTTCCTTCTCCAGCTCATTTTATAAATGAGGAAACTGAGGCAAAGCAAGTTTAAAACCAGGGTTAAGTGACTTGCCCATGGTCACACACCTAGTGTCTGAGGATAGATTTGAACCCAGGAAGATGAATTTTCCTGACTACAGACCAGGTACTCTATCTATTGTGCCACCTAACTGCCCTAGGCCTAATATTAATTACCAATCTGTGAATTTCCCTGTCTCCAAACCATCTAAAACCAGCTAGGTTTGTGGTTCTAATAAGTTAATTCATCAATATACATATGAACTGATGGATGAAAAATGAACTGAGCCCAGAATGGAAAAGGAGGAGGAAATTAGACTAGTTAGCAAAAAAACAAAAAGCATCTATTTTTAATATTCTAGTTATATAGTGCCAAATCCTTGAATACTCGTGTCTGCAAAGCCCTGAGAATACAAATCAATAATCATTTATTAAGTGCCTTCTATGTGTCAGGCACTGTGCTAAGCAGATGATGCAGAGAGCAAAGAAGATGGTGGCATGTTAACAAAAATGACTTGTTATTACTAAGAAGTATCCTAAAAGATATAATTGAGGATGTATTTGACCAGGGAAAAAAAGTGTGTTAGTCATATCAGAAAAAGTAGATAGATCACCAGACTCTGATCCAAATATTTGTGACGTTAAGAATCAGAGAGGAAGCCTTCAGATGTGTGGGGTCCAGAGATGTAACAAGGAGTTGTGCTGAGAGAATAGGAGAGAGGCAGGGGGTAGAGTAGGGAACTTACCTAGAGTATAACTTTTGTGGACCAGGAGGAAGAGACATGCCTTGGGACACTGTGTGACCCCAGGAAGGTTTTCCCCTGCTGAAAGAGACTGACTGCTATTGGGGAGGTTGGGTTGATGGGCTAGAGCTGAGGTGTACCTGTTGGGTATGTTAATAGCCCGCTAAGTTATATGCTTGCCCCTATCTATCCTCTCTTCCATAGGAAGTCTTCTCAGGAGCTTCCTACACAGAGCCACCATTGAAAAAGTGGTTTGCTCCCAGTGTAGACCCTATGACCCAGGATAATAAGAAGTAGCATAAATCCAACCCCACCTCTTTTATGTCTTGCAATATGACCACTTGGATGTAGACAAGACATCTGTAGCCACCACCAGAACCTAGCAGGAGTCAACAGCTTCTCCTTTATCTTGGTTTCTTCTAATATTTTATGTCAGTGCCCATGGGCTGAGCCTGACATTTCATCTATCCTGTCATCTTTCCAAATAAACTTTTTTCAAAAGAAAATTTTAAAAAGCTCTGCTTGGAAGATTCTGGTGAGATTTATTGTCCCATTTCCCTCAAAATTTTCAGTTCAATAAATCCAATTTGAAAAACATGTATTTACTGATTTTTATTATTTGACAAGGGCAGCCAGGTGGCACAGTGAATAGAGTACTGAGCCTGAGTTTGAATCTAGCTTCAAAGACTTACTAGTTGTGCCACTCCAGGCAAGTCACTTAACTCTGTTTGCCTCAGTTTTCTCATCTGTAAAATGAGCTGGAGAAGGACATAGTAAACCACTCTAGTACCTCTGCCATGAAAAATCCAAAATGGATCACAGAGAGTTGGACCCAATGTTGATACGTTGAAAATGTTGAAAAACAACATTCATGCTATTATCTGGCACTGGAAGTGCAGAGACTATAATGAAAGGGTACCTACCTTCACAGAGCTTCATTCATTGATAAAGAGTGAATTTTGATCAATGATGCAAAAATATTGGTGATGCAAACTATATTTTTCAGAAGGGAATGCTAATCATTATGGAAAACTAGGCAGGGGTAAGCCAGGAGGTCTTCCCAGATGTGGCAATAGCCAGTGTCAAAGCATGAAAGCTAGAGAAGAAATGACACAGCTGCTCAGTAGCTAGCAGGCCAGGCTGGAATGGAGGTCCTGAATTTTTGACATGGCAACATGAATAGAAAAGAAGAGAAAGAAGAGCAAGTTGGTGCAGAAGAATATTATGAAATAAAGCTGAAAGGGAGCCAAATTGTGGAAGGTTTTAAAGAGCCAAGATGAAGGTGTTGTATCTTATCTTTAAGGGTAATAGAGAGCCACTGAAAAATTTTTAGGTTCAGGAAAGTCTTGGTCAGGCTCTATTTTTAAGACTATTAAATTAGCAGCTGTGTTTTATGACTCAGAAAATAATTCAGTGCCCCAACAAGAAAGTCACCCGAATTTAAATGTAATTAGACATTGCTTATGATACGCAAGGTCTGAGCTAGAACCTATAAATATAGAGATAGATGTGAGTTTTGTTTTCAAGGAGCTGACAATCTAATAATGCATGAGGAACAAACAGATTGAAGGATAAGTCAGATAAAGAATAATCTGGACAAAGTGGCATGAAGAAGGGATGGTCCTAGTTATGTGATGCTGGGCAAGTCACTTGACCCCCATTGTCTAGCCCTTACCACTCTTCTGCCTTAGACCCAATACACAGCATCAATTCTAAAATGAAGATTTTTTTAAAAAGAAATGGATTTTTACCATTTTTATCTCCTCCAATATGCAAGTCAACCTGGGTTCATCAATAACAAAGGGAACCAAATGTTAATTATTTTAAAGCTGGGGGGATGGATAGGGAGGAGGTATTAGGGGAGGAGAGTGGAAGGAGACTGGAATTGTGGAATTTCAACAGTTGGCCCCAACCAAACCACTATCAGCTGTCACTGACTCAGCTGTTTTTCTAATCATGTCAAAAGCAGGAAGCAATCAAGGCTAACCATGCTAATGCAAACCCAGAGAGACCATGCATTTAAGAGAGAGATTTAGCTATGGCGCAGATGTGAGCAATGGTCCAACAAAAGAGCTTCATCACATGGGCTGGCATGTCGGTTAAGTAGCAATATACAATATTCTTTTTCCATTTGTGGGGCTATTTTGCAAATAGGAATCTGAGAGATTAATAGACCTGGCACAGAGTAGCGAACAGGGATCTAGGAGAGAGTTTTCAATTCTCCACAGCCAAGAAACTATAATAAACAGTAGAGACATCAAAGAAAAAGTCTGAGCCAATAAGAAAAGACAGTGTGTTCAAGGTCTCTTTCTTGAGGTTTTTAGTAGAAAAATAAATAGTCTCAATAGTTCATTAAAGTAGGATCTCAAGGCATCATTTCCTTTACTAGACCCTAATAGTGGATGGAAATTAAGCTTTTATGGAAAAGGAAACAAAGAAAGTTCTACATAGTAGAGGTGATCAGGAGAAACCATCAGAAAAGGGAAGATTCTAAAAAGACAGAGAAATAACAGCTTTGATTCAAGTCCTTTTTAAAAAATTTTCCACTTATTTAAATTTTTTTAAAAGATCCTACTTTTCATCTTAGAATCAGTAATATATATATTATTTCATATGTAATGAAATTATATATATATATATATATATATTGATTTCAATGCAGGAGATAAGGGCTAATCAATGGAGGTAAGTCACTTGCTCAGGATTGCAAGGTTAGGAAGAGTCTGAGGTCACATTTGAACCCAGGACCTCCCATTTCTAGGCCTGGCTCTCAATCCACTGAGCCACCTAGCTGGTGGCTTAAAATGTTTTCTTTTTTAATAACATTTTATTTTCCTCAAATACATATAAAAATAATTAGCACTTAGAATGTTTTTCAGGTTTATCTTCTGTGTGGGATTTCAGCTACATTAACAATGACTACTTCTTGAACTCCTCTCCTGTCTTTTAGGAATAAAACACCATCAGGATTTTCCCTTTGCTGTCATTTCTTCCCAATCTTTACTTCCTTGGAGAAGAGGACAATGAAGAGGGAAGGAAAGGGGCAATGGCAAAGATCCCTTAGAGTGAGCCATCATTCCCAGCTCATGCTCTATCCACAGCTATGATTCAGCATCAACTAGGAAATAGGTCTCTAGTGGAGTGCTCCAAGGATCTGTGCTTGCTCCTGGTCTGATGAACATTTTTATCAATGAGTTTATCAATGTTTATCAATGATTCTTCTCAATGAGGCAGAAATAGCAAATTTTTAGATGACATATGTCTAGGTGGGATAGGAAACAGATTGAATGACAGAGTCAGGAGGAAGAAAGATGTTGCCCTGGGGAGGTGGGTGGCTCAGTGGATTGACAGCCAGACCCAGAGATGGGACATCCTCAGTTCATATCTGACCTCAGACACTTTCTAGCTGTGTGACCCTGGCCAAGCCATTTCATTCCTCATTGCCTAGTCTTTACCTCCTTTCTGCTAGCTACCCAAAACCACAGCAAATCTGGGTGAAATGGATCCATTCCAAAGGAGAGAATAGTGTTCCACTGGCCAGACTTGTCCTTGGATGTTAGAAAAGAGGTCCATCTCTTTATTTTAATTAATTGCTCTACTTAATGCAAGACCGCAATCACTTAAGGCTTTTTGTTGTTGTCTAATTACAGGTAAAAATTGACAATAACCACTGGAGTCCAATGTTCAAAATCACTAGTAATCAGGGATACAGATGTCGCCTCACACCTTCAAGTGGGTCAGGATGCTAAAAGATTGGAAAAGGAATTGTTAGGACTATGGAAAGATACACATTCAATCCATTGCTTGTGGCACACCGAATTGGTGTAACTCTTCTAGATACAGTAGGGACTTAGGTTAGAAGAGGTACCAAGTTATTCATAACCCAAGGACCCACTACTGAGATGATATGCCAAGATTAATGACAGCACCATTAGTTCAGTTCAAGAACGTCACTACTAGAATTATTTGTGAAAACAAACAACTGGAAAAATTATATTCCCTCAAATTGTGGAATGGCTTAAGAAATTATGGTAATTAATGGAATGGAATATTACTGTAGCATGAAGAATGATGTCTATGAGGAATTTGGAAAAACCTGGGAAAGACTTGTATGAAATGATGCGGAACAAAGTAAGAAATAGAGCCAAAAGAACAATATACACAATGTAAGTGAAATCGGCAACAGAAAGTGATGAAATACAATGGTCAGGGGAGTATATTATCCAAATTAAATTCTATTTTAATTTGATTTATTAATATTTAAATATTAGATATTATACATTATATATAATTGATACTAAAATAATTTAATTCTATTCATAATTAACTACATTCTAACAGAAAGATATTACACAGAAGAGTGGTGATCAAGAAATAGAATTTTAATCTAGATCAGGGGTTCTTAGCCATACTTTAGGGGAAAAAGGTTTTTTTTAAAATAACTACTTCAATATTATTGATGTCCTTTGTGATTGTATGTATTTTATTTTTAGGCATTTCAAAATTTCATTTTCTCTCATGAAGCTGCCAAAGGAGCCCATAAAAAAATTAATATCCTCTGCAGGGAACTCGTGTCCAAATAAAATACACCAACAACGTTTAAAAATCAATTATAGGTAAAACAGTCCATTTTCTGATTCGCCAACTGAACTAATGTGACAACACAGTATCATCAAATATACACTTTCACTTTTTAAATGTGAAAATTTGAAAATGGCTGATGATACTGAGGCAGCAGATATTTGTGTGTGGCTGGATGGGAAGAGCTTAATGACATACTTTTAAGTTACTGGAGAATTTTTACTATTTATCCTTAGCATACTGGCCATTACTTACCTGGGTGATGAACCATCCTTTATCAGCCACCAATGTCAGAGGAGACACAAACTTGCCATTCTTATAATGAAACCTGCTAGGAATTGCCTCTTTCTCATAAACGGTCATGTGTTCCACCAGCTTCAGTTTGTTAAACACCTGCCAAGGAAACCAAAGAATAGTGTTCTAAATTGTCCCTAGTTTGTAATGAGCAATTGAGGTCCTAAACCAGATAATCTTAATTTTAGCTGAATAATCACAATCTGGTGAATAGTGCAAAGGATAAATGAAAGAAGATGCCATTTGTGAAACACGTAAGAAAGTCACTTCTCCAACTGGGCACAGAAGGTGCAGTGGCACTGAGGGGGGCGACCCTTTCTCAACTGGAACATAAGTGCATTTGGAGGAGCCAATCCAAGACAGGAAAGAAGAAGGGTTTTTTCCATTTATTTGGACCAAGGTGCAGGTGATTTCTTTCTTCCTGATTCTAGGTGGGTGTGCACACATATACATATATGCATACATTATGGACATATATATGTGTATACATATACTCTGTGTGTATATATACAGAGAGAGGGAGAGAAAGAGGGAGAGAGACAGAGAGAGACAGAGACAGAGACAGAGAGACAGAGACAGAGAGAGACAGAGAGAGAGAGAGACAGAGAGAGAGACAGACAGAGAGAGAGAGAGAGAGAGAGAGAGAGAGTACCTGGTTTATATTTATTTTATATATAATGTATAAACCAGGGCTCCTTAATTCATTCAGTTAGTCTATACAAGAGGGTATCATCCATATAGTTGAAGACTTTAAATGATAAAACCTTCAGCTTTTTAAATATGCTGTTGATTAGAATATGCCTAGGTTATTAGGGGCTTTAAGCACCAAACATATGTTTTGCATTTCATCCTGGAGATAATAGGGAGCCATTGAACTTTATTTTATTTGTTATTATTATTATTTTATTCCAAATTTTACAAAACCAAATGAAACAAGCATTTCCATATATAATGAAAAAAGATAGTACACACAAGTGAAAACCACAAATCTCCTATAAATTTAGTGTATTTTTATATCTACATAATAATTCCTGCCCACAAGTGCCCCAGCCCCTCCTCCACTCTTCCTGTATCACAAAAGATAATCGTCAAGGTGACTGATGTGCACATATAAATTAAGTCTTCTATATTTCACCTTTCTGGAGGTAACATTCATAATTTTTTCTTTCAGCATTAATTCTGTGGTTCTGTATCATGTTTTCCTGGTTCTATTCATTTTACTGTTCATCATCTCTTATAGTTCTTTCCAAGTTTAAAAAAAAAATCAGACTATTCATAATTTCTTATGATGCTGTAGTATTCCATTACAAAATCTTATACCACAATTTGTTCAGCCATTTCCCAATTGATGGGCATCCTGGCATCTCCTGTTTGTTTGCCAATTCTTTGCCACCACAAAGAATGCTGCTAGAAATATTTTGGAACATATGGGTTCTTTTCCTTCTTCCCTGATCTCTTTGGGAAACAGACATTCCTGGGCTTAAGGGTATATGCACACTTTTATAACTCTTGGTAAAACTTCAAATTGCTCTCCAAAATGATTGAATGAGTTCACAGCTCCACCAACACTCCATTAGTGTCCCCATATTTCCATACCCCCTTCATTGGTCACTTTGTCCTTTTGTCATTTTAGCCATTCTGATGGGTGTGAGGTGATATCTCAGAGTAGTTTTGATTTGTGTTTCTCTAATCAGTAGTGATTCGGAGCATTTTTTCATATGCCTATATATGGCATTGGTTTCTTTATCCAAAAATTATCTATTCCTGGGTTTTGCCCATTTATCAATTGGGATATGGCTCTTATTCTTATAAATTTGACAGAGCTCTACTTATTTTAGACATGATATCTCTATCTGAGAGATGTCTATAAAATTTTTCCCTCAATATCCTGTTTTCCTGCTAAACTTGTCAGCAATTAATTTATTTGTACAAATTTTTTTTCAATTTAATGTACTGAGAATTATCCATTTTACATTTCATACTGCTCTCCATCTCTTGCTAACCATAAATTTGATAGGTGGTGTGTTCCCTATTCTTCTAATTTACTTTGGCATCTCCTTTTATGTTTAGATCATATATCCAGTCATTGATTTTATCAAGTGGCGGAGTGACATGGTTTAACTTTAGGAAAATTGCTTTAGTGACTGAATAAAGGACATACTGGAGTGGGGAGAGACCTAAGGCAGGAAGATCCACCAGGAGAGCATAGCAATAGTCTAGGCATGAGTTGATGAGGGCCTGTACCAATGTGATGACAATGTCAGAGAAGAGAAAGGAATTTATTTGAAAGATGTTACAAAGGCAAAATCAACAGGTCTTGGCAACAGATTGGATAGGGAGGGTTGAGGGACAGTGAGAGATGACTCTTGGGCTGTGATTCTGAGAACTGGGAGAGTGATGGTGCCCTGTAGAGTAATAGTGAAGACAGTGATATGGGCAATGCTAATTAGGGCTCATCCAAAGAATTGATTGATAGCTCAGATTGACTCCATTGCCAGCAAACAAGTTTTATTATAAGAGGATATAGTAACAGAATGGTTATGGATAATTAGCTGGCTAGTATAGGAAGGAAGGGAAGCAAGGTAAGTCAAAGGTGGGTAGGGGTTTTCAGGGATGCTTTTTATCTTGAGTAGTTGCTAAGGAAGGGATCATTTGTTTGGGCAGTTGTTTCCCTATCATTTCCAGGGAATTGACATCACTTTACTCAGGGTCTACTTTGGTCTGCATGACTTTACCTATGGTTCACTCTATTTGCCCACTACAGGGAGGGTGTGTGTGGGTGAAAATTGTAAAGTAAATGGGATTCTGCTATGTTAAGCACCTGGGATAACTTCAGGTTCCTTTTGCCTAATGCTGTGCAGATTCCAAAGGAAGACAGTGAGTGCAGAAATTGAGCATTGTTGGAAACTAGACCTGTGTGTAACTAGGAAATAGAAGCACCTTTACTTGTTGCCCAAAGATCCCCAGACAAGGACTTAGCTTATATCTTAAGATTGATGTGAAGAGTTTTCTCGTAATTGTGAATCTAAGCCACTCATATGTCTGCTCTGGAAGGTAGCCTCATTCTAACCAACTAGTTATCATTTCTACATTCTTTTGATTGTTCACAGCTACCTGGAAGGGTTTTGGAGACATTTCAGCCCACATCAATAGGAACAGAAGGGAGTTTAGCTGGGAGGGGGTGGTGGTGGTGGAATAATGAGATCCATTTTGGATATGTTGATTTCAAGATCTCTACTAAACATTCAGCTCAAGATGTCCAAAAGGAAGTTTGAGATTCGGAGTTGGAGATCAGCAGAGTTTAAGATCTGAGAATCAGCAGCAGAGAAATGATAATTAAATCTCTGGGTGCTGATGAGACCACCAAGTGAAATAGTAGAGGGAGAAGAGTAGAAGAACCCAGGATGGAACCTTGTGAGACCTCTATAGTTAGAGGGCATGATTTGGAGCAAGATCCAGCAAAGAAGACTGAGAAGGAATGATCAAATAACAAGGAGGAGAACCAAGAGAGAATGGTGCCTGGTATAATAAACATTTGTTGGCTGATTAAACGCCCACTAAATTTAAGGTTCTGCACTGTATATTGGTGATACAAATACAAAAATGAGATATTCCTTGCCCTCAGCGAGCTTATATTCTAATAGGATACAACACATATGGGGAAATGGTGACCAGAGAAGATAATTTTGGCCTGGGCAGGCACAGGAACTGTGAATAGAAGATCTCTGCCCAAGGTGGGGATAGGAAAGACACCAAACAAACTCATAGCATAGAGCTTCATACATAATAAACTGTTGGAAAATGTGCAGAAATTTTAATAAAACCCTTGCAAAAAGATTTCTATTTTTTAGCTGTTATCAAACTTCAACTTAAATGGAAATTTTTCTTTAAATAAAATGGGAGTTTTCAGTATACAATCTTTGGGTTTTCCCAGGCATGCAACCTAAAATTTGCTCTCATAGTCTCTTGAACTTGTAACTTTTTATGTGTAGAAGACAATACTTTTTGGCAAAGGAACCTGACTTGGTTTTGGATCAAGATTTCTTTACGGATATCTTTGTTTCTGTCATTTACTTTTCAGGGGTGTCATTAGATCCTTTTTAGGCTCTCTGGGTTTATAGTGGATTCTGGCCACTAGGCTTGAGGCTTTTTTACTTGTTGAAATGAAGTTCCCAAGATGTGCCAATAGTCTTTAAAGTTTTAAAGTGTGTTTTATGATAAGCAATGGTTTTGAGCAACTGCTTGACCCATTTCTAAGAGAAATTGACTTTATAGCAGGAGACAGAGGGGTTGATAGCTGAAGTCTCATCCTATTTGCTACAAAAGAGATGGAAGCCTTGTGTCTAAAGCAACACTGTGGCCCACAAGAAGAGAAGTGATCATGCATCTATCACTCTATCCCAGCCAGACCATGAAGATGAGGAAAAGGAGGAGAAGGGGGAGAAGAAAAAGGAGGAGGAGGAGGAGGAAGATTTGAACACAGGACTTCCTAATTCTGTTCCCATGCTCCACTGTTCCTATGTTCCACTGTGCAACCTAGATTCCTCTATGAGGATCAATGAGAAAAGTGAGGAATATTTAAATAAGAGAAGACTTGAAGGTGGATTGGGGAATGGACTGGTCGGCTATCATGTGGAGGAGGAATTAGGCTTTTTCTAATTGCCCTCCAGAAGGCAGAAAAAGAAGCAATGGGGGAAGTAACAGATAGATAAATTTTGATTTAATATGAGGAAAAGTTTCCTAATAACTAGAACTATCCCAGAGTGGAATATGTTATTATCTTGGAAGGTAGTATGTTACCCCTTAGTGGTGGGCTTCAAGCAAGGGGTAGATGACCATTTGCCAAGTGGGATAGATAAGATGGCCTTTATGGTACCTTCCAAATATGAGTTTTTAGAATTCTATGTGGTTATCTCCAAATATCCCATTGGTGGCTGCAATGACTAAAACAAAAACTAGTTGTTTTCCATTTGTTGTCCCTAGCCTGGCAGCTGCAGTGCATGAACAGGATAAGTGTGGGCAGCCAATGGAGCATTGGTCCATTATTATATAGATAAATGGTGAGTCCAGTACTGGAATGGATCTGTGATCACATTGTGTGATTGTATGAAAATTCCTCTGCAATGTGTGTTTTTACCAAAGGAGATCATATCTATGCATATCCATTCTGGATATTTTCCCATAAATCTGCCTTCCTTTCATTCTCTTGACAAGGCATAGAACCCAATAGACCAAACAGAATGTCTATCAGTTATTCTTTGATCTCATTATGGCACTAGTCCATTTTTTCTAGTCATAGTCCTCCAATGGCATCCTTTATACCACTTTCTATATGAGATCAAAAGATCCAAAAACACCTTTCCATGATGAGAGGACCATTATGCATCTGGTGACATAAAATCAATCATCCATGTAAGTTCGTTATTTATAATTATTTTTTAAACCAAATAGTCCCATCTAAAGTAAGTAGATTAATGAGAGAAGCAAAGCATTTCTAGAACTGTAGGTAGCAATTCCTACAAGAAGCAATGTGGGTGTCATATTTTTAATAGTGTCTAGTGCACCGAATCATAGGATCTCAAAATTGAAAGAGATCTCAGAAATTATTTGACCTTATGCATACCTGAATATGGATCCCTTCTACAATATCTTGACAAGTAGTCATCCAGGTACTATCTGAAGGCCTCCTTCAGGTGATAGACAGCTTAATACTACCTCCCAAAGCATCCCACTCTCTTTCTCTATAGTTCTAATGGTTAGGAAGTTTTTCTTCATATTGGATCAAAATTTGCCTCTATCCAACTTCTATCCATTGGTACTAGTTCTTTCCTCTCTGGTTCCAAGCCAAGCAAATCTAATGTCTTTTGCCTCACTACATTCACCTGCTTTGAAGTACTCCCCTTCCAGCTTGCCCAAATCTTTTCTTCTCTGAGCAGACTATTTCAACTTCCTATGGTGACCCCCACAAAATTGGATCCATTTGACTATTGCACACCAGGACTGAATAAAGAGGGAACTGGAATGCTGCTTCTTCCTTATCCAGATAGCAGTACACCTTCAAAACTAATCCCTGGGACATAACCTCAGCTGTGTCCCTCTGCTCCTCAACACATTACTATCATCAGAAATGATGACAGTTAAATAGTAAAAGAAAATCCCTCTGCAAGCCTTCCCCATGCCACCCATACAACATTTCTTGCCTCGGAATATTTCCCAGGTGCTGGCCAGAGGCTCACAACAGGACCCTGGTCCTTCATTTGTAGCAGATCCGTCAAGTTGATGTGTTCCTTCAGTTCAATCACTTTGTCCATCCAGAAAATGTCAGTCATTCCATGATCCGAGAAGAGAATGACATTTAGCTCATAATCCAGCCCCCATTCCTGTTGAGTTGATGGAGACAATGGTTATAATCAAAAGAGAAAACCCTTCTCCATTTTTTTGAAACTGTAAATTGAAAGAGAAAGAAACATCTTTCTCAAGTCTGACTTTAATGGTCTATTGATTTGCAGGAGACAAAGAATAAATCATCTCTTTTAAAAGGTTTTCTATGCTCTTAATTTGAAAATTCTGGGACATTCCCATGCACTTTCTCTAAAAACCAAACACACAAACAAATGACAACTTTCTATAAGGTCATCTGTTGAGTCATAGCTCAAAAGCATTCACTGTAGCACTCTGATGTGTAATGTGGAATACAGATCTAAGTTCACTTACTTTATTGTTATTTTAAACCCTTCCCTTTCATCTTAGCATCAATACTATGTATTGGTTCCAAGGAAGAACAGCGGTAAGAGCTAGGCAATGATGCTTAAGTGACTTGCTCAGGGTTATACAGCTAGGAAGTGCCTGAGGCCAGATTTGAACCCAGAAACTTCCTTCTCTAGGCCTGACTTTCAATCTACTGACTTTCAATCCAGCTGACCCTAGGGCCAATTACTTTAAACAGATGGTTCCCAAAGGATGGTTCAAGGACCCTCAGTAGTTCCTAAGATGCTTTCAGGAATTCTGAGAGGTCAAAAGTATTTTCATAATAATGCTAAGACCTTTTAATTTCCAAGTGGAAATTTAAATTCAATAGATATAATTCATATAAAATCTCTTTGGGGTACTCAATAATGTTTAAGAGTATAAAATGAACAAGACTAATATGGAAATATGCTTTACATAATTGTACATATATAACCTATATCAAATTGTTCGCCTTTTCAATGAGGGGGAAGAAGATAGAGGGAGGGGAAGAATTTAGAACTCAAACATTTTTTAAATAATGTTAAAAAGTTTTTACATATAATTGGAAAAAATTAAATATTTAAGAATTTTAAAAAATTTCCATGTGGTGTATTGTGGGCAGAGGGAGTATATAAAATGATCCTTCAAAAAGTCTGAGATGTCTTTCCTGATCCTCTTATCATCTATTAATTTTATATATATGTATATATGTGAGGAAGTCTACTGGGTGATGCATTGGAAAGAGTACTGAGCTTGTAGTCAGAAAGACTGATCTTCCTAAATTCAAATCTGTCCTCAGGCATCTACTAGCTGTGTGACCCTGGGCAAGTCATTTAACCCTGTTTTCCTCAATTCCTAATCTGTAAAATGAGCTGGAGAAGGAAATGGCAAACCAGTTCTGTATTTTTGCCAAGAAAACCCCAAATGAGGTCTTGAAGTGTTGGTCATGACTGAAAAACTATTAAACATATGTGCATGTAGATAGACAAACTGTCAAACAGATAGACACAGACAGACAGATGGATAGATAGATAGACAGATGGACAGATAGATAATCGATGGATGGATGGATGGGTGGATGGATGGATAAGTAGGTAGCTAGGTAGGTAGGAGTTTGTTCATAACTGTCTCCCTCATTAAACTATGAGCCCTTTGAGAACAAAGGTTTTCTTTTGCCATTTTTTTGTATCTCTAGTTCTTAGTACTGTGCCTGGTACATGGAAGGCACTTAATTCATGCCTATTGACTGACTGATTTAAACAATTTAGATTTTGTGCTTTTTTCTTTTCAAAAAACGTTGACATAGCTCAACAAACGAATGAAGCAGGATAGGCAAACATCATTTATAGTTGCAGAAATGAAGCCTATGTAGCGGGTTTAGGGGGGTTGCTCTAAGGTCACATAGCAACCAGTAAGTGATAGAGTTGTGGAACAGAAGGCATGTCTACTGACTAGGTTCTGGGAGCTTCCCACTACACTGGAATGACTAGCAGAATTCTGGAGAACTGGACCAAATCTCTCAGTGAAGAATAAGAATAATATAGCTCAAGTTCACATCAATATCATGACTATGACTGGATTTCAACAGCCTTTGGCTTCCTGGAGCTTCATCCATTGGATTAAAAACCCCCCATCAAAGCCCCAACTGAAAGAGAACATGTAACCCACCAGCATGCTGACTCTTGCTTTTGCCACTTTAACACTTACCATGTAGGGAGTTAATAATGAGAAAGACTATCTTGAAGGAGTGGGACAGTTAAGAAGATAAAAGAAAGAGTAAGGACAGAGAAAGTCAGGACAGCTGTCACACATTTTTCCTTGCTTTAGGTCACCTGGATCCACATGGTCATATGTAGTAGGACTGTATCCAGAGCTTCGAGGGCATTTTTTGTCTGATTCGATGAAGGACCATAATGATGTCCTTCCACATCAATGCGTTCATAATAGATAGCAGCCATATCTGTTTTGCCATTCCTGGAGTTCCAAAAGAAAAAGATATTCAATACATAAAGTCGATGACTTTATTGTCTATTCCTTGAGGATGGACTAGAGCATTAAAATATCCATTCAAGCTTTTGGTTGCCTTTTCCTGGTGTGAAGGGCATTGTGGGTCCTCAGTAGCTAAACTGATGGACCACAATCTCTGGCACAGTTTGTCAAACTGAAAATTTTCAAATATCCACCCAGTAGAAATTGTTAAAGGAGGAGAAATGTCTAACTGGTTAAAGTTGTAAGGAGTTAGCACCAGAAGAGTGGGTCACAGCAGTTTCCAAAGCTGTCTTCTGAGGCATGAAGAATGGAGATCTGCATTTGAGGAGGGAGAAAGGTGCTGACAGCAGTGAATCATAGATATTATAAAGTAAACACTCCTAAAATGTATCCTGTAGGATAAAGTTAAAAATTATGACTTCACTCATGATCAAACACACTACCCACCTCCAGACAGAGGGGTGATTGAGTCAGTGCATTGAGACAGATTTCTTTTTTTGGACATGGCCAATTTCAGAATTTGTTTTGTTTGACTACATATTTTGTAACAAATTTTGTTTTTCTTGCTTTCTTAATGGGGTTTGGGATGAGGAGTGAGAGGGAGGGAATGCACCCCTCCCCCAAATAAAATAAAACTGAATTTAAAAAAAGATACTAGATGGGTAGATCCTAGGAAAACAAGAATATGAAATTTAGAAATCCTGAATGAAGCTGTTTGGAGAAAAAGCATGTGGAATAGAAAATATGTGGAGATAGAAAGAGCTGTGGGTATAAAAACTCCATAGATGTGACCAGTGAGTTTTACTAACCACTGTGCATAGCCTCCTTGTCTAAATTACTCATAATTAGTGGATTCAAAAAATGCCTGGGAACTGTTTACCCTAGTTTAATGCATTTGTCTAGGGTTCCAATTTTCTTTGTCCCCCTGAGTATAAATCAATGTAAGACCCAATATTCAGGAGCCCTGTTAGTCTGCTCTCCAGGGATACAAATTAACACATGGCTGGACCTCATGGATGCCTTGGGAATGGGATCAGAATGAAGCTTTGATTGTATCACAGACTGACACATATTCTCTGTATTTTTTTTTAATCAATGAATCACAACTAGGTAAGTTCTCTACGAGCTTAAATTGAGTCCTTATTTCCTTAAGGCCAGAATTGGACCATTACACTAATCCTTATTTATATGTTTGCCTATTTACATATTTATATATTATTCATCTAAGAATCTGTGTACCTATATACATATCATTTATCTATATTTGTTTACTAACATCTGCATATTTCTCCTTGTTTCTTAATATCTGCCTATCTCTATATTTCTCCAAATCTAGACCTGAGATTTCACTAATATAGAGAACTCTCTCCACATATCTATGTATCTAGGCATCTATGTATCTATGTATATGAAATCTATCTATATTTGCTTATTAATGTCCACCTACCTATTGATTTATCTATCTATCCTTATTTCTTAATATCTGCCTATCTCTATATTAATATTATTATCTGCTTATTTCTCTCTACATATATATTAATATCTGCCTATCTCTATCTCTATTAAGATCATTGATTTCATTAATATAGAGAACTCTCTCCATCCAGGCAAATCAGCAACTCCTCTGTAGCTCAAATCAGAGAGTTACCTAAGGGCACTTAGAAGTTAAATAACTTGGTCCTGATCAAATAGCCAGCGTATTTGTTGAAGTGCTTCCCTCACAGACAACTGGTGAATCAAAGGATATAGGGCTAGACTTGGAGGCTGCAAAATCCAAGTTAAAATCTGGCCTCAGACACCTACAAACTGTTTGTCCCTGGTCAATTCAGTGACCTCTGGCTGCCTCAATTCTGTCAACTAGAAAATGGGGATAATACTAGCACCTACTTCCCAGGGTTGTTACAAAAAAACCAATGAGATAGTATTAGCAAAATGATTAGAACAATGCCTGACATATAGTAGGCACTTAATAAATGCTTATTTCCTTTCCCTCCCTCCTCATTCCATGTCCAGTTCTTTAGCCAATCTACCACCTATTTTCTTCCTGTTTCCTCCATTAAAAATAAGGAGATTGGAGTAGATGGCCTTTGAGGTCCCTTCTAACTGTGTGACCCCCCCGGATCCTATGAATTTCAAATGAAGGAGTGGGCTCTAAATGAGGGGATTGGGCTAGGCAACTTCCAAATCCCTTAAAACTCAACAACTATGATTATATGATCTTTGCAGTCCAGAAAACTTCAATATGCAAGCGATCACTTATAATTTACTTCATTCTTGGACTTCAAGTGGTAAAGGGGAGCGTCTCTGAATTACCTATCGGGAAGTTTTTTAATTGCATTGTTGGCTTCTTTTAAACTGGGTGCTCTAGAACTTTCTTTGTATTTATATGGAGAATAAACTGGGTATGAAAAAGAAGCAGACAGAGTCAGCACAGCCACTTTGTTCTCTGCTGGTCCCCACTGAACAAATGCTGGGGCAGTAGCATCTGGAGGGCATGTGATAGAGCCCAGTGGCTGCCTGGACCTGGGAAGCCACTGCCTCTCTCTAGTCCCAGGTTCTGATTTAGTTCTGGCTACACAGAGATCCTGCTGGAGGCAAGAGGCATCCACCTGCAGTTGGAATATTCAGACTAGCAATAAGGTGTCTCAACTCTGGCCAGAAACCAAGAGTTGATTCAGGAAAGAAGGCAGGGTAAGGGGAGGACCCCCTTACTTTAGCCATCTCCCCCTGAGAGCTATTTGCAGCTTCTCACCTGAAGGGCTACAACTGGAAACCAATGTGTGAGCCACCAGGAACCCTTGGGTTTTCCAGCAACCTTTCTAAAACTTTCTGTACCTGCCTGCTTCTGTTTCTTGCTCCTTCTGCCCCAGGGCAACTCTTGCTTCTCCATCCATTCTCCAACAAGATCCCTGCCTCCATCTTGCCCTTTGGCAGCTCCTCAAGTGCCCCTTGAATCACATCTTTTTACTCTTACTTGGGTTTCCACCCTCCTCCATCATTTTATTTATTTGTTCTGTGTTCTTGAATAGAACATGGATAGAGGTCAAAGTATTCTGGCCTTTTCCCTTCCTCCACATACTCTTCCATAAGGTATCATTAGGGTTCTCCCTATATAGGAAACAGACAGCCCAGATTCTCCAGGACTACTATCCTGATTTCAAAAGATTTTTATGAGCTGAAACAGAGCAAAACAAGCCGACCTAGACCAAAATACACTAATTATTACATTAGTGAAAATGAAAGGAAGGATAACATTTTTTAGAACTTCTGTTGGGTTGTTTTGTTTTTATGTCATTTCTATTTTCCACTACATTCTTCCCTTTCTCCCCATCCTGGAAAGCCATTCTTCGTAATAAAGAATAAGATAAAGGGGAAAAATTCAATGTATAGAAAAAATAACTTAAAAAATATATGGGAAAAGTCTGACATTATATAGTTTCATACCCAAGATCCCTTACTTTTACAAAGAATTGAGAAGTGTCTTCTCTCTCTTTGAGCCCTTAGCCATGGAAATTTCATAGCATTTCATTAAAGAATGATAGATAATCTGAATGCCAAGGAATTATAAAGTCCAAGGTAGCCCTGGAGAAGCATTTGAAAAAATGTCTCCATTTTTTCATAAGAGAGATGGAAGACCATGAGTGTGGAATGCTGTATACTCTATTAGAAAGCTACTACGTGAGTTAATTTTGCTTAATATTGATACTTGTTTAAAAAAAAAAGGAAGGTTCCTTTGGTGATAGAGGGAAGAAATCTCTGAAAATGAATTTGACATAAAAACAGAAAGTCTTAATGACACCCTTTAAAATTAAACCAAATTAGGTTTACATATTGTTTTGCCACAAATATCTTCTGATGACTCATCACAGCATGGAGGCAACCCTGGGTTCTGAAAGATTATTCTAGTAAAGTACAAGCTTTGAGAAGGCCCTACCGTATTGGAAGCCCTTTGAGTAGAGGATCTGGGAATGAGTAGCATGGCAATTATGTGGGAATGACATAGCAGAGATTTGCCATCAGAGGACAGAATAACACATCATGAATTCCTTGACCAAAGCAACTTATTAAAATGAATGCTAAGATAAGGTGGGATTTTGATTCTCATTAGTGAATAGTGGATTAGGATCCACACTGAAAAACTATATGTTCTTGAAGTGTTGAAGTGTGCTATTTAGTACTTCTAATAATAGTCATCTATGAAATTATTTACAAAGATTTTTCACCAGAGTTCCAAAGGAAGTTATGTCTAAAATGAAAACTTGCCTGCCATGGTCTAGATCAATAGCAAATTCCTAGAAAGAACAGGTGTCAGTGTGCCAATCTTAAACCAATTAATCTTTGATCAGTCACTCAATCAGTATTTTTGCTAGGCAGTAGGGAATCCAAAGACAAAATTGAATAATTTCTGTCTTCTGGGAGATTAACATTGTAGAAGAGAAACCTATTTATCAATCAACTTGCATTTATTAAGCTCTTAATGTGTACCAAGCACTGGTCTTGCTGTTCCTCAAATAAGACATTTCATTGGCTGGCCTCAAGCTTGGAATGTTCTCCCTTCTCATTTCTGCTTCTTAGCTTCAATGACTTCCTTCAAATCCCAGTCAAAATCCTGCCTTATACTTGATTTTCTTTCATTCTGATGTCTTCCTTCTATTGGTTATTTCCAATTTTATATACACACATATATGAATATGAATATATGTTGTCCTTCACTTGTTTTGGTTATGTATGACTTTGTGATACCATTTAGGTTTTCTTAGCAAAGATACTAGAATGGTTTGTCATTTCCATCTCCAGTTCATTTTATAGATGAAGAAACTGAGGCAAACAGGGTTAAATGACTTGTCCAAGGTCACAACAGCAAGTATCTGAAGCTGGATTAGAACTCAGGAAGATGAGTCTCTGATTCAAGCACAGTGCTCTACCCACTGCAGATATCTCATTTGTACATTGATGTTTTCATGTTGTGTTTTCTATTAGGCTGTAAGCAACTTGAGAGCGGGGACTATAATTTTTGCCTTTTTCTGTATCCCTAATACCTGGCATATAGTAGACATTTGATAAATTCTATTGACTGACTAACTGTGTAATATCTTGGGATAAAGACAAAAATTAAGTTTTAAAAACCCTAAGTCCTGCTCTCAAGAAGCATCTATTTCAGCAGGGGAAACAAGATGTAATTATATAAATATATACAAAATGAAAATCCAAAATAGCTTACCCTTTTTGAGTCACCATAGCTGAAAGTAGCTTGGAAATGGCCCTAGGGGAGGGAGAGGGAAGAGAATGGAAGCAGAAATACCCTATTTCATATAGGCACTAACTTTGACTTTGCACTTGTATCATCTTATTCTTCTCTAGGAGTAATTTGAACAATTGCTCTAGCACTAAACATTTATTAAGGACTTACTATGTGCCAGGCATTAAGGTTACAAAGATAAAAATGGCACATTCTCATCAAAAAGATACTAGATCTAATAAGTCTGTTTTCTCTTGGGGAAGAGTGGTCAGAGGTGGGGCCAGTAGAGAAATTTAAGTGACCTTCTGTTCTCAGACCTTATGGATTGTGATTTGAAATGGATGTGTTTACTTAGAAAAACTAAAGACTTTGTTTCTCCAAATCATCATAGATTAGAAATGAAAACAAGGGGGAATGACATCTTAACTGCTTGCAGAGGCTACTGCAGCATCCCATGGGGGTGGGGGGGTGGGAAGGGTTTCCCATGCCCTTGTGTATCTGTGGCTCAAGGCCAGATCCACACAAGGAAGCCAACAGATTTTAGGGTGGGGAAGATTACATGATGGAAGCAAAATAGCCTGACAGCTAAATGATTCATTTCACAACTACCCAATTTCTTCTTGAGAAGGAAAGCTCCTACATTTGTTTAGAACATTAAAAACCCTTTGGAAGAGACAAAGTTCCTATTTTTTCTGAAACCAACTCTGGGAAAAACTGAATGTGAAATGAGGATCACAGGATTTCAGGCTGGAAGAAACCACAAAGTTTTACCCCCTCCCTTTATCAGAAGAGGAAACTAGGTGGCTCAGGAGATAGAGAGCTAGGCTTGGAGATGGGAGTTCCTGCATTCAAATCTGACCTCTTGGATATGTCCTTGCTGGATGATCTTGGGTAAGGCACTTGACCCCCATTGCCTAGCCCTTACTACTCTTCTGCCTTTGAACCAATATTTAGTATTGATTCTAAGACAGAATATAAGGGTTTTTTTTTAATCTAATTGATATTAACTGGTTAAATGATGCTGGTAGGTTAAATAATGGGAGCTATCTAAAATATAAGGGATATTCGAACTGTACCTGGTGATTGATATGGGAGAAGACTTATCAGAATGGGATCTTGAGCTGATACCATTAGAGAAAGATACTCCACCCCCCTAGGCCTGGAATAGTCCTAGAATCTTTAGAGGCAAATATAGCTCTGCCCTGGGGGACCTGACTCACCATTGTATGAGCATAGGTTGGCATGAGGCTCACAGGATTTTTAGATAGGATACTATACTTACTATATCTTGCTCTTTATATATGGAAATGAATTCCTGCAAATGATCAAAAATTTTAATTTGGCAACATCTGTCTGTAAATTCAAAAATTCTCCATTTCCATTTTCCATGTCATTTAATTTATTTGAGCTTCAATTTCTTTATCCATATAATGGATATATAGTCCATATACAAACATATACATATAGACATTACTATAAATATCTACCTATATATGTATATACATATTACTTGGACTACCTATCTTCTAGGGTTCAGAGCTAGAACTGGAAAGAATCACCTTCTAGATAATCTAATTCAACCTCTACATTTTACAAAAAAAAAAAAAAAGGAAACCAAAGACTAAGGAGGTTAATTGATTTGCCCCAGGTCACATGGATAGGCAGGATTTAAACACAGGCTATTGTGAGGAAAGGACCTTACACATGTGATTTATGATTATAATGATATTATAAATGCCTCTAGGACAAGCCTTCTAGTGATATTATGCTGTTTTATTTCATGTTCGGGGTGAGCTAGGTGATAAATGGATCATAAGGGTATAACGTAAGGCACGGTGTAGAGAAAAGAGCATTTGATTTGAAATATCAGAGGACTTGGGTTCAAATCCCAGTTTTGTTAGATAGTGCCTATTGTATCTTTGGTTGTCATTCCTTTTCTCTGGATCCCAGTTTTCTCATCTGTAAAAAGGAAGCAATTGTACTAGCTGACCTCAAAAGTCCTTTTCAGCTCTAAATCTCTGATGCTCTGAAAGACTGATTTCCATTTAAGTAAACTTGTTCATCATTACATTATTAATGAAAACTACTTGGCCCCTCTCTGAGAAGCATTGTGTCACTGCCCCCCCCCCAATCAACAAGCTGCAATAGACATTATTCAGGTGTTGGTCACAGATGATATTATCATTATTCTCACTTTCTAATGTGTCAGTGACTAATTCTAACTCCTTTTGGGTCTCTAGAGAACTGAGATCAAGTGATTATAGAGTCCCACAAGTTACTGATTATGTGGTCTAAACTCAGCCGGTGTGTGTCATGTATGAGGTTTCCAGACATAATAGCAAACTTCTGAATGTCTTTGTCACTTAGTAGCTCTATGACCTTGGGCAAGGCACTTACCACTGGACGTGAGGTTGCCCATCTGTCTGAGATACCTTCTAGTTCATATGAGCTAATGCTACCTTCATACAAGAGACTTCCCTTTTCTTACTGGAATTGGCTACGAGAAGGGAAAAGCTTCTCGACCTTGTTCCCTTGGTCCTTCCACCTCAGTCATCAGGCAAATAAAAATTAAAGGCATCATCTCTCCTGGAGTCATAAAGACATGAGCTCAAGTCTTCCTTCAGATATTTAATAGCTGTGTGTCTGCACAAGCCACTTAATCTCTCAGTCTTAGTTTCCTTATCTGAATAGAGGATAACATTAGCATCTGCCTCACAGTGTTAGTGTGAGGCTCAAATGAAATAACATACGAAAGGTATTTTGCAAACATAAAACTGCTAAATTAGCATGAGCTGTAATTCTTTATACCTAGAGCTGTCCAGTACTGAAATGGGTTGCCTTGGAAAATAGTGGGTTCTTCTTCACTGGAGGTCATTCAGCAGGGACTGGATGACCATTGAAGGATGTAGCAAAAGCAAGGATCCATTATCAGATGTGAGTTGGATTGATTGACCTCTGAGGTTCCTTCACACTCCTATAATTCTGTAATAGAACTGAGAGGGACCTTAGAAATCATCCATGCCCTGTCTTTTTTGTCTTTCCTCTTTTGTGAAGGACTAATATTGTTTGATGTCTCATCACAGGATTCTCTGACTAGGAGTTGTGAATGAATGTGGGGAAAGTCCAGTTTGGTGTCACCATTTGCTACATTGCTCCAATTGCTCCAAATAGATTTAAATCCCATCTTTTATAGAAGTGCTTTTCCAATCCCTCTTAATGTTAGTGCCTTCCTTCCCTTAATTATTTTCTATAAATCCTGCAGATAGCTTATTTATTTATTGGTTTTCTTATTGTCTTACCCCTGAGAACCAGGACTGTGTTTGCCTCTTTTGTGTTTCTAACACTTGGGACAATATCTAGCACATAGTAGTAGGTGCTTAATAGATGTTGATTGATTGATTTCACAAGCAATGCCATCTTACATAACAGAGACCACTGTGACATTGATAAACTCCATAAAGTCCTACTAGGAGAATTCTGTAGATTTTACTGTGATACTATTACTCTGGGCATCTTAGCACATACAAATCACAGTCATTAATCCTCTACCCACCCAGGCAATGGTCACAGGTTCATTGGGCAGCTTTGTGAAATGATGCTGGCATTGAAAGTTGCCCCAAATCTGAGAAATCGGTGGCCCTCAGAAGATGTCTTTCTAAAATTTTCTCTTTGACCATTCCCCCATTCACCAGGCAATCTGCAGGGCCTGGGGGGCTCTCAGAGTTGAGCAGATAAAGTCATAGTCACCAGGTGTTCTCCACATGAACTTGGATCATGTCACAGCTTGGCTCATTTGTAACTGAAAGGCAGCAGCTGGAAAGATGGGTACAAATGCCTGCAGATGTGTTACTGGTTATTTATAGCATCAAGGCCCAGGAGATCAGCTGGGAACAAGTGTGGCCATCATGAACTCCTTTGATGCTTCTAGCCTGGCTTCCCAGGCTCCTGTTGGAAAAGAAGGTTGCCATTCTAGTTGATATAGGGAGATCCATGCCCATCCTATCCATTAGCAAGTTTGCTATCAATTTGGATTACTTTACCAAATGACTCTTGGCCCTTAACAACACTGTAGCTGAATTATCATGTCCTTTCTCTGATTATGCTTTATCATAAGTCTCTTAAGTGCCTTGAAAAGCCACACAATACAGTGGAAAGAGCATTGGGTTTGGACTCAGAGGGCCCAGGTTTGAATTCTGACTGGCAGTTTCCACCTATGTGACCTTGAACAGGCCACTTCACCTCCAAGGGCTTCTGTTTTCTTGTCTATAAAATGAGGGAGTTATATTGCATGACCTCTGAGGTCCATTCCAATTCCAAGACTATGATACTTGGAAATAATATAATGAAATATTTAGTAGCATATCCATATCTCGAGAAAGAATTATGGGAGTAGAAATTCAGAAGAAAAACATATGCTTCATTACTTGGTTATATGGCTAACAGGATTTGAGGTTTTGATTTTAAAAGATTGCTCTATCTCAAAAATGAACAATATAGAAATACATTTTGAGTGATAATATATGTATAATTCAGTGAAATTGCTTATCAGCTCTGGGATGGGGGAGGGAAGAGGGGAGGGAGACAACATGAATCATGTAACCATGGGAAAATATTTTAAATTTAAAAAATTAGTAACATGTTCTAGAACAGCAAAAGCAGTGCAGAGCATAGCAAACCTATAATGTAGTTGCCCATAAACTGGTGAAGAATTGAACAAGATGTAATATATGAAGGTATTTTTTTTGAAAATTTTATTTAATTAGATGATTTAGAATATTTTTCCATGGTTACAAGACTCGTGTTCTTTCCTTCCCCTCCTCCCACCCCTTTCCCATATCTGATGCGTAATTCCACTGGTTTTAACATGTGTCATTGATCAAGACCTATTTCCATGTTGTTGATGTTTGCACTAGGATGTTCATTTAGAATCTACATCTCCAATCATATCCCCCTTGACCCATGTGATCAAGCAGTTGTTTTTCTTCTGTGTTTCTACTTCCACAGTTCTTCCTCTGGATGTGGATAGTGTTCTTTCTTATGAATCCTTCATAATTGTCCTGGATCACTGCATTGCCATTAATGGAGCAGTCCATTACATTCGATTGTACCACAATGTATCAGTCTCTGTGTACAATGTTCTCCTGGTTCTGCTCCTTTCACTCTGCATCAATTCCTGGAGGTTGTTCCAGTTCCCATGGAATTTCTACAGTTCATTATTCCTTTGAGCACAATAGTATTCCATCACCAACATATACCACAACTTGTTCAGCCATTCCCCAATTGAAGGGCATCCCCTCATTTTCCAGTTTTTGCTACCACAAAGAGCGATGAACATTTTTATACACTTCTTTTCCCTTATTATCTCTTTGGGGTACAAACCCAGCAGTGCTATGGCTGGATCAACTGGAAGACAGTCTTTTAGTGCCTTTTGGGCAATATATAAAGGTATTATGAATTCCTGAGTACATATGAACAAGATAATTCCAGGAAAACACAGGAAGGCTTGTAGGAACCAGTACAAAGGGAAGTGAGAACTAAAAGCATAATTCATACAATGTACAATAAACACAGTTTTGAAAGACAACTGAACTCCATTTATTGTAATAGCAACTTCTGGTCCCAACGACCTGATGATGAAACGCTGCTCTCACTTCTGCAGGGAGAATAAGGATCATGGATATCAAATGAGGGAAACAATACCAGATGAGGTCACTGTGTTGGTTAGTTTCACTTCAGTGTTTTTCTTTGTTTAAAAGAAGTTCAATGCTTGGATAGAAGGGGAGTGATTCAGGGTAAAAACAAAAGGCAACAATAACACTGTTTTTAAAAATGGAGGGGGTGGGGAGGGGGCTACTAGGTGGCTCAGAGGATTGAGAACCAGACCTAGAGACAGGAGGTTCTGAATTCAAATTTGACCTCAGACACTTCCTAGTTGAGTGACCCTGGGCAAATCACTTAACTGCCATAGCCTAGCCCTCACCACTTTTCTGCTTTGGAACCAATACACAGTATCGATTCTAAGAACAAAGGTAATTTTTTAAAATATTTTCTTAAAACGAGGGAAAAAACATAAATTGGGAAGAAGGAAGAGAAGACTTGGGAAGTTTGTCCTTTCACTTCCTCTTCGTTTCTTTCCTTCATTCCTTCACTCCTTCCTTCTATTCCTTTTCTTCCTTTCTTCATTCCTTCCTTCTTTCCTTTTCTCCTCTCTTCCTCCTTCCTTTCTTCTTTCTCTCTTTTCTTCTCTCCTTCTTTTCTTCCCTCCCTCCATCTCTCATTCTATCTTTCCTTCCCTTCCTCCCTCCTCTATTCTATCCTTCCTTTCCTTCCCTCCCTCCCTCATTTTATACTTCCTTTCTTTCCCTCCCCCCAGTTTATCCTTCCTTTCCTTCCCTCCTTCATTCTATCCTTCATTTCCTTGCCTCTTCCCTCCTCTTTGCTTGTTACTTTCCCTGTGCATTTTCATTGCTCTCCTTCCCTTTCCTAACCCTATCTCATTCTTTCTATATGTGTCTAGAGCAGGTAGACAGAGTCCTCTTCCTTCCCCAGACTCTTATTCCTCCTCCCTTGGAGAAGGAGAGGAGGGGCAAAGGGATGTGAAAACAGGCAAAGGCTCCTCTCTGACCTGTGTGAAGAATCTCTTCATAGTCTTTCGTTTCCTTTTATTGGCATTAGCAGCTGCTGAAGCTCTGGGGCCCTGGATGAATGAGCTTTTGATAGGTTTTTCAGGATTCTGGAGCTTGACAAAAGCACAGCTTGGGGGACCCATATTTCCATAGCACCATCATTCTTTGACCAGACCTTTTGTGAAGCTGTATGTCTGCTGGGACAAGACTTGAAGCCAACTGCTTGGCTCATTTCCAGCCGGCTTAGCCAGCCAGACCTGGCAGCAGTGAAGTATATGATGACAGCCTCCCTCCTCCATCCCCCTGCACCAATAACATGCTGATTGATGCTCCTTTCTCCAGGACAACCCGGGCTGTGGACCCAAGGCGCTGGCTCAGAAATTCTGGGACTGGGAGCCTGTTGTGGATGTTGAGAAATGGTCTGCAGAGCCCAAGCAGCAGGAGGCCTTGTTCATAAATGCTCATTTTTCAGTGCTCTCATGAACTACTTTTCCATTGGTCTGAGAAGTCCTTAGTAAGTGGGAGTGAGAGGCAGCGAGGTTGGCGGCAGAGATGGTCTAGTCTTGGGGAAGGAAGGCTCTCCTGGGATCAGGACACTTGGAGAAGACTGAGGCTTGCAATGCTGTGTGACCAAGGGCAAGGCATTTCACCTGATTGAGCTAAAGCCCTACTGCTGCCCCCAGCTTGTAAAATGATCGTGCTAATGCCTGGAGTACCAACCCCACAGGCCCCAGGGAAAGACAACTTGATGATTCCCCTTTATTTGCTAGTGTGAAAATGAATTCAACCAAAATTCTAGAATGTCTTGTGAAAGAGATGATTGACAAAATCTAGGAAAAGGCATGGCCATTCCAGAGATCCTGAGCAGCTCACGCCATGTCAGACTCACCGCATTTTGTTCTTTGACCAAGTTAGTAGGCTGGTAAGTCAAAGGAGTCACATACACACGTACATGATCATATATAAATATATATGCATATTCTCTCGGCATACTGTTGTTCAGTCATTTTCAATTATGTCCAACTCTTTGAGACACCATTTGAGGTATTCTTTACAAAGATACTGGGATGATTTGCCATCTCTTTCTCTAGTTCATTTTACAAATGAGGAAACTGAGGCAAATAGAGAAAAGTGACCTGCCCAGGGTCATACAGCTAGTCTGAAGTCAAATCTGAACCCAGAAAGAAGAATCTTCCTGACTTCAGAATGATACTTTATCCCCTGAGCCAGCTAGGTGCCCCTGGGTTTGCTACAGATGTGAAATTCTTGGCTATATTTTAGGTAACTTACATATATGTGTATAAAATGTGTATATATGTATATATTCATTTTATAGACATGCATCTATATGTATGATTATATGCAAATATATGTGCATACACACAGTCCTCCTTTCTCAGAGAGGTGAAACACCATGAATGCAGAATGAGGTGTTCATTACTAGGCAAGGCCCCTGTGTTAGTGAGTCTCACTTAAATGTTTACAGATAGATCAATGGGGGAGAGAGAGACAGACAGACAGAGACAGACAGACAGACAGACAGACAGAGTCAGAGACAGAGACAGAGAGAGAGAGACAGAGAGGGAGAGAGACAGAGAGAGAGGGAGACAGAGACAGAGAGAGACAAAGAGAGAGACAGAAAGAAACAGAGAGAGAGACAGAGATAGAGTCAGAGACAGAGACAGACAGAGACAGAGAGGGAGAGAGAGACAGAGAGCCAAAGAGAGAGAGAGAGAGAGAGAGAGAGAGAGAGAGAGAGAGAGAGAGAGAGAGAGAGAGAGAGAGAGAGAGAGAGAGAGAGAGAGAGAGAGAATGTGTGTGTGTATAGTTTACCTTAAGTTTAGTAAAGGATTTTACAGATAGTTTACCTAATGATCTTCACCTCTGTAGCTCTGTCTCTTGTTCTTCTGACTTGGCTTCTAGCCAGTGTTAAGGTAATCAGACTCATAATCACATCAAAACTGATAGAGGGTCAGTCCCAAACACACACATAGATGCACAATAGAGGCTGAGACTTGTGTATGTAAATAAGTAGATGCAGGAAGGTTTGTCGATCTGTCTCCTTTTTGCCTAGAGTTTGGCAAAGGATTGCACATATATAGTTAACCTCGAGGGCTTGGGAACAACTTACCTGGCTAAGCTACATAACTATAGTCATGCCACTGGCCAGTTGATGGTTGTATTCCTTGCCATTGGGGCAGTTACTAGGGCTGAGAAAATGAATGAGCAGTAAGGAATTTATTAATCGCTTATTCTTTGCCAGACTCAATGCTGGCACAGAGTGGGGAAAATCCCCACCTGAGAGAAAAGCAGGATCCAAACCAGGTTTGGAGTAAGTAAAAGCCAGACTTTGTTGAAAGATGACAAGATTTTGACTGAAGAGTGCAAGGGCAGTCAGAGGCCACCAGTCAATTCACAGTCGCCTACAATGGGTCACAGTTAGGCGCTACATGCTCAGGATACAGATACAAAGGATTAAATAATGTTTCTGGGCAAAGACCTTACATTCTAAGGGAAAAGGAGTGTTAGGTAAACATGACAAATACATATATCAGTTCATACAGAATAAATAAAAAGAGACTAAATACAAAGTAATTGAATAGTGGTGGATTCCACCCTGGAACCACCCTTGAACAAAAGTTCATATCTTGCCCAGAAATAGGCTTGTGCCTCATCACTGGGGAGCTAGCTCCAATTTATATCATTGGAGGGTACTTCTCCCTTTTCCAGGTCCCCTTCATGTATTGTCTTCCTTAATTATAATGCAAGCTTTTTGAGGTCTTACATTTGTATCTTCAGTAATTAGCACAATTGTACTTGTTCATTATTTAATTCCTTTTCCTTTTTCCTTGTTAAATTCCCTAGAATAGGTTAGTATTAGTTAGATTAAGATAATTGAGTGTAGGTTGTTTGTTATTTTGTAATTCAGGTAATTGGTAATTATTTTAGATTGTGCACAAATGCAAAAAAAAGTGTTTTCAACCTAATTTATGCTTTGTGCAAAGGGGGGAATGTAGTAAGCAAAGGAAGATCATAAAAAAATTTTGCAGAATGAACTGCATTTGATTGACAGGGACATGTGACAGAATCACATGAAAGCCTGGGTCGAGATTCTAAGGTACCAACTGAAAAAAAAAAAGTCTCCTGGAGGAGACTTTGGAGACAGCTGGAATTTCCATCTTTTCTACAAGGTTTCTGGCCCTTTGTAAGATACCAGCTTTTGTGGAGAAAAAAATGTTTTTACTGGCTGCTGGCAGCTGGACAGATGACCAAAGAAGAACCACTTCTCTGCTGGACCTACTTTGGACATTTACTCTGGGATCCTGGCTCATTTACAGGACTCTGTATTGTGAGGTTCTGTTTGGGGGGAAAACTTAACTTATTTAGCCTAGGTGAGATAGCCATTAGGATATTATTAAGGGGATTTAGATTGGGAATAAGATTAAGTACTTCCTTCTCCCTTGTTACCCTCCTTCCTCTCCCTCTCCCATCAATAAACTAAAAGTATTTATATGTTTTCCCTCCTGTCTCCTTCCCCTTTACAATCCCACCATAACACAATCCTGGTAAATGTTTAATAAATGCTCTATTATCTATCTATCTATCAATCATCTATCAATCATTCTATTTCCCTACTTATCATCTAAAATTTCCCTGATCACTTTGATATCCCTAACAACAACATATATATATACCCCCATACATATATACATACACGCATATGTGTGTATATATATATATATTTACATATATATATATATATATAGAGAGAGAGAGAGAGAGAGAGAGAGAGAGAATTTAAGTTTAGCAAAGAATTTCACCAAATCTCTTCTGCTCTCCCCATGGACAGGATGGAGGGATAGATGTGGACTAGATGTTAGTACAGGATCAAGATAGTTCAGGATTGAGAACTAGTTGGATAGATAGACCTAAAGAACAGTCTTAATGGCTCATTGTCACTGTGGAAGGCAGTCCCCGGGATTCCATCCATGCTATCTAATAGTGTAATCAATAACTTAGATATTGTCATAGAGGGTACACTAATCAACTTTTTAGATAATGTAAAGTTTAGTGGGGTAACTAATTCACTGGATGACAGCATTGGGATCCCAAAAGATCTTGACAGACTAGAACACTCAGCTGAATCTAATATGATGAGATTCGATGACAATAACCACAAGGTTTGAAAGAAGGGTTTTTTTTAAAAAATCACCTTCATGAGTATAAGATAAGACAACAATTCAACTAAAAAAAGAATTGGGGGAGATATATATGGCATGTTCAATATAAGTCAACAATGTGATTAATATATGACAGCCAAGAAAGTTAATGGATGAAATCTGATGCTATATTATATAATTATAGTATATTATATATCATTATATCGTTAAATATTATAAATGTAATTATATCTTTTATATATTTATATAGTATATTGCATGTATTTATGTGTGGGTATATATAACCCCCCATATACATATGAATATATATATATATATATATATACAGACACACTAATATAGTTAGAGGGTCCTGAGATACCCTGGTCTGAGTTTACACACTTAGAATACTGTGATCACTTTTGTATCCCATATTTTATGAATGACATCATTGGTTAGCTACAGTATGGTAGCAAGGATATGCTGGATCTGGTTTGTGAGATCTAATTGTTAAATTCTGGGCATTTACATGTCAGAAACTTTAGGATGCTACAAATCACGGACTGGTTTATTGTTTTGTTGACAGTCTAGACTTTAAAAAGTGATGGAGAAAATATTAATAATGCAAATGAGACTAAAATGTGTGTCCTGTATATATTTGGGGATGGGATGGGGAGCTGGTTGTTAAACATTTCCAAGCATACTCCTGAGAGAAAAATCTTGAATACAAATCACAGAAGGCCAGGCTGTTTAGCCTGGAGAAAAGAAGACTTGAACAGAGGTTGAAATGCATGATAGCTGTCTTTAAGTGTATGCAAGACTAGTTTGCAGAAGAAAAATGGAGATTTATTCAGTCGGACCCAATGACAGAACAAGGAACAATGATCAGGAGTTAACAAAGATATTCATTTCGGTTCAATAGAATCCTATTAAGGAGAGTTATTATTTACCATCCAAGGTCATACAGCTATGAAATCTAGTTAATGTGACAGAATCATCTCCACTAATGTGTTAAAGGAGAAGATTGCTCCTCCCTTCCCAAGTACCATATGTCTGCAGCAGGCAGGAGGGGAAAAATATGCTTTGACAAGCAGAACTCCATGGTGCCTCTCAAATTACATCGCTCCTGCATAAAATAATAAATGTAATAACAACTCATTTCTATGAACACCTTTCTTACAATAAACCTATGAGTTTGGGAATATGTACTTATTCTTATCCATATCCACACAAATCCATCCAGAGGTGAAGTGACTTGCCCAGAGTCTCATAGCTGGAAAGGGGGCAGAATTGGACTTAGAATTGCATTCTCCTGACTGCCAGTCCAGTACTCTTGCCATCCTTTGTTTTGAGGGGCCAGGATAGTACTGGACTTATTTGAAAGCAAATGGCTAGAGCCACCTGTCTGGGTGTCATAGATCCAGAACCAAACATGTCTTTCAGCATTATTTAGGTCAGCACTCATATTTTATAAATGAGGAGACTGAGGCACATAGCTTCAGTGATGGACAAGTGGCAAAATCAGGATTCAAACCCACTTTTGACTCTCATAATACTTCCCCTTCTCTCTGGGGCATCGATTGCCAAGACAGAGCTCTCGTCCATTGCCCTAGCATCCTAGAATATGGAGAGGATAGAATCCTAGAACCCCAGAAATGGAGAGAGCTTTGGCCATCATCTAGACTGACCCTTTTACTTGACAAATGAGGATCCTAGGATGTGAGCCTCATTCTTAGAGAGGCTGTGACATTCTATACTAGCCCCAAAGGCTCAATGATGAGACAACAGCACTGAGCCTATCCTTCACCATCCTTGTGAAGAGGAGAGAGTTCTTGTTGTCAGCAGCTTGGACAGAACAGCTGTGAGAGGCAGGGTAGGCTGTGCCCCACAGAGTGACACACCAGAACAGGGAACAGCTGTTGAAGGAAGCCAAGGGCGGAACTCAGCCAGTAACCTGGGGGCAGCTGTTTCCAATCACTTCCTGGTGGCATTGATGGAAAGCAGACCTAGAGAGCACAGCACTGGAACATTCCCAGACACCAGGATCTTGATCTTTATTAGACTGGCCAGCTCAGCCTGTGAGAGCTGCAGCAAGCTTGAAGAGGCTAATGATGTACAGCATACATGCAACAAGCCTGGTAACCTGAGAACTCTCTCACTTCAGCTCAGCAAGCTCTTATTAAGCACCCACTGCATGCGAGGGTCACAGAAGCATTGGAAGGAACCCTTGAAGCTCAGGGTAGGCAGGTGACACAGGGTATTGAGAGAAGATGGGAGGTCCTGCGTTCAAATCCAGTCTCAGACACTTCCCAACTGGGTGACCCTGGGCAAGTCACTTAACCCCCAATACCCAATCCTTACTGCTTTTCTGCCTTGGAACCAATATACATTGTTGATGCTAAGATGGAAGGTAAGGATTTTAAAACAAAAAAGAAGTGTGGCCCTATGACTGCTCTGTAGTCAAATGTCTCAGAGAAGTCACTAACTGTTCCTGTCTCTCTGGTTCTGCATCAGGAGAAACAAAAATAAGCCACAGATGCTTATCTTAAGGAAGACACAAATGATAACAGCACAAAATAGAATATGAGTAGTAGGCAGAAGTGGAAAGAAAGCAGGGCCAGCGTGAGAGGCAGTGTAGTGTGAGAGCTCTGGCTTGGAGTCAGAGGATGCTGTTTTAAGCCCTACCTCCGAGGCTTACTAATCGTATTGGGAGTCCTTTTGCCTGTCCCTCTCCAACTGATGCTTCTTCTCATTACGCCGCCATGGGGTAAGTGCTGGCATGAGTTGCTGTGGCCAGAATTATCTCTCTGGTGACCCATCCTCTGGGGATGAAGCTTTTTTAATTCAGCCAGGCTGAGCCTCAGATGATGGGCACGTGCTCTGGCACCAGTACTTGTAGCCGAAGCCTTCCACATCTGTAGAACCTACCTGAGCTTTTGCTCCTCTGGAAGGCAGAGCCTTCAGGATCCTCTATCCATATACATACTGCCAAAAGGCATCAAAGTAGGACTTTAGTGGATGGACTCAAAAAGCATTTTTAACGCCAAACTCACTGAGCTCCACCTCCTAGACCCTGGGGAGACTTTGCAAGGGAAAGAGAGTTGCATGTTCTGGGTCCTGTGCTTTGGAGTTGGAATATCTCTAAGGAAACCTCTTGTTCCCACTTTGGTCCTGCCTGTGACAGTACTCTAATAATTTCCCAACCATCCTGGCAGGGTTAGAAGAGGCACTTGTAGGCATGGGAACGAAATTAACTGTGAAGAATCCCAGCTTCCCATTCCTTTCTAGAACATATCCTAATAAATAAAAGATGGAATGACTGAGGAAGCAAAGACTTGATCTTCTAAGCACATCCATCTATTAAGCGATACATGCCAATTGCCCAACAAATTGGACCAAGTCTCTTCCTCAGCTT
This sequence comes from Monodelphis domestica, assembly GCF_027887165.1. Classification (NCBI taxonomy): domain Eukaryota; kingdom Metazoa; phylum Chordata; class Mammalia; order Didelphimorphia; family Didelphidae; genus Monodelphis; species Monodelphis domestica. The sequence continues at coordinate 231,818,809 of NC_077232.1, forward strand.
AGGGCTGGACCGTGAATACAGGGGAAGACAGACTTTGAAGCATGAAAAACAATTAATCAAATAAGACTAATTGATTAGAAGGAAACAATACAATACTGAGTAAGCTGATTTCTAATTGGATGGAAGATGAAGGACTTTCAAGTAGGGGGGAGAGAATAATTCAGGAAAAGAGGCGTCCCCACCCTCCCCATGTATCTGTACGCAATCAAAGGAACATGACCCAATAATTGGTTGATCAGGATGGGGCCATTTTCCAGAGAAGACATATGGGTTGCTTGAGAGGTACAGTTCTGAGAAAAACTCCTCATATCAATCTTGGGATCTGACAGTGTTTCTGGTCAGCATAACCCAGGTCTCTTCATCTACCCAAATCTTCACTCTTATGCTGAGCTTGCTTCAAGGTCGGTGCTGAAAATAAGGAAGGGCCATGGTACAACCTAGAATTGGGGGCACTTACTTTAAAGAGATAATAGCATCATGGACCGCATTGGCGAAATCGGTATCCGTTGGGACATTTTTATATTCTAGACAGTAAGAAGGTCTGACACCAAGGATTTCAACCTCACAGCCTGAAAAGAAGAAAAAAGAGAAAAGAGAAAGCATGATTACTTTTTAAACTCTGTGTGAGTCAGCTATATGAACATTTAGCAAGGCTATGACTATTGTGAAAATGAAAACCACATTAATTTTCTCAAAATGAGGAGGCAGCCTAGTATTATGGAAAGAACATTAGGCTAGAATAGAGGGGACCCAAATTCAAGCCTTGATTCTGCCATCAATTCCTCCTATGACTGTTTTTAGATAATAACTAGCATTTAGGAACCGAATTTGTAATGTCATTTTTTATTGTTGACTGTTTTCTTCCTCTTGTTCAGTCACAGACCCTTTGTGACTCCATTTGGAGTTTTCTTGGCAAAGATACTAGAGTAGTTTATCATTTCCTTCTCCAGCTCATTTTACAGATGAGGAAACTGAGGCAAATAGGATTAAGTGATTTACCCAGAGTCACACAGCTATTCAGTGCTTGAACCCTGATTTAAATTCACAATGAGCCTTTCTGACATCAGAGTACTCTATTCACTGGACCCTTAGCAACTTTCTAGCTCCAGGAGTGGAGTGGAGTAGAGTGAGTGAGTGTGTGTGTGTGTGTGTGTGTGTGTGTGTGTGTGTATGTCTGTAAAAAAAAGGAATTTAGGGGGCAGTTGGGTAGCTCAGTGGATTGAGAGCCAGGCCCAAAGAAGGAAGGTCCTGGGATCAAATCTGGCCTCAAGACACTTCCTAGCTGTGTGACCCTGGGCAAGTCACTTGACCCCCATTGCCTAGCCCTTACCACTCTTCTGCCTTGGAACAGATACACAGTATTTTCATAAGAATTTAATAATTCCTCCCACTCCAACCTCTCCAAGAATGATTGGTGAAGATTATGGAGGTCATGATGGCTCCTGTGACTAGCCTGAGAAAGCAGGTTTCTATTGTTAACAAGGGAAGGCTTTTTTTATACAGCTCCAGAATGCTTTAGCTTTTTGGTTTGCCATCTCACACTGTTGATTCATACAGAGCTAGCTTGTAATCTATAAAAGCTCTCAGATCTTTTTCATAGAAACTTCAGTCCAAACACATCTTCTCTATCTTGATCTTGTAAAGCTGATTTTTTTAAACACAAATTTAAATCTTTGGATTTCTCTCATGTTTGTTTTAGCTCGTTAGATTCAGGTCAGTTCTTTTCTGAGAGGGGTGGGGGACCTGGCTTTTTAATCCAGCATATTTGCTACCTCTTCCTCACTTTATGTCATTTGCAGATTTAATAGGGCTACCTCAAAGTAATTGATCAAAATGTTAAATAGCTCTTAGCCAAGCATAGTCCTGGGGCACTCCTCTGGAGATTTCCTTCCAAGTTGAGGCTGAGCCTTTTAAAACTATGCTTTGATTTTGGCCATTATAGCCTTTCCCAAATCCATCTACTTATACTACCATCTAGCTGGAATCTCTCCATCTTCTCTGGAAATATAGCATGAGAAACTTTATCAAATGTTTTCGTAATCTCTAGGTAAACTCTCCCTCCAACTTGTGCCTGGATCTGCCAGTTTAGTAACCTTGTCAAAGGATTATCTGGCATGATCTTGGCTTGATGAAGCCAAGTTGGTTAATAATAATAGCTAGCTAAATGTGTACAGTCCCTACATGTGCCAGGACTGTGCTATGTGCTTTTTACAAATATTATCTCATTTGATCCTCACAACAACCCTGCCAGGTAGGTGCTATTATTATCCCCATGTTACAGTGGAGGAAACTCAGGTTCAATTACAAACTCAAGCACCTAGCAAGCATATGAACTTGGGTCTTCCTGACTAACCAAGCCCAGGGCTCTATCCATTATACTACTTAGCTGGTTCTTTCTAATCTTTACTTCCTTTTCCAGATGTTCACAATTTCCACACAAGTACTATAGCCTAGGAATTTCCCAGTAATTAAAGTCAAGATTATGGGTCTATATTTCACTGATTCTATTTTCTTCCCTTAAAAAAAATCACAACAAATATTTATTTGCTCTTCCTGTTTCCAATTTTTGTCAGTTGGTTTTCTTCTCTCTCCTTTATCAAATTTGCTAATTGTTAATTTTATTAGTCTTTTTTAAAACAGCTTTTTGTTTTTCTTACTTAATTGTTGTTTTGTTTTGCTGATTTATGCTTTTGTTTTAATCATCTCCTTTGTGCTTGCTTTTGTCATATTAATTTGTTTATTTTCTAATGATTTGAATTACAAACAACTCATTTTCTTATATTCTGTCCTGTTAATATCACATTAAGTGATGTAAAGTTGCATCTAAGTATTGCCTTGGCTACATCCCATAGATTTGGATAGATTTTAAAATATTTTCATTATCTTTAATATAACTTATTATTGTTTCAATAATAGGTTCTTTTACATACACATTATTCAACAAGTCATTTTTGTAGTTTTCATATAATCCTATATCTTTTTTATCATATTTTCCTTGTTGATAACAGTTTTACTGCATTATGACCTGTAAATATTAATGACAGCCTTAATGAATTTATCCAACATTTCATTAAGCCCTGCAACATGTTCTGTCTTTGTGACTAATTCATGTGTATTTGAAAAGAAAGTATATTCCTTACTTTTTCCTTTCAGTTCTTTCCATGTGTCAAATCCAATTTCTTTAGTTCTCTGTTTTGGTTTATAACATTTTTCTTGTTTATCTTTCTGTATAAGATCATAGTCAATTAATGGAGTATTGATATCTGCCCTTATTGTTGAATTTTTTTTTACTTTCCTCTTTATATATTTGAATTTTTTTTACTTTCCTCTTTATATATTTTAATATTATATATACATAATTTCCTCTTTATATATTATTGTTGATTTTTATCTAATTCATAACTCAGTTAACTTTTCTTTGGACATCCCTGCCACAAAAGTTCCACAACTGTTTAATTATCCAATTCTGCAAGATGATTTTTTAAAACACCTAAAATCCAATATGTTTTGAGCATGTATTTAAATTATCACATCATTTCTGTTGTGCTCTTTATGAGAAATAATTATTGTTTAATAGTTTCTTTGACATTTGTTCCAAATGAGCCAAAATAGCAGTACTCAGAATTAGCACAGTATTATTTTTAAAAAAGTCTTAACTCCATAGTATTCTAGATATTACAAAATACTCAGATGGAGCCCTCAGTTCAAGTTCTAGCTATGGGGCCTTGGGCAAATTGTTTAATCTCTTGTGGCCTTGGTTTTCTTCTCTCTTTGTTGGACAATTGACATATACTGCTTAATAAATTGAAATGTTTGGAAGCTTGAACCTTTATTTCCTCAGACATTTCATCTCTCACCCACCACATCAGCTAATATGATTACCAAGAAAGGATACAGAGAGAAAAGAAGAGGACTCGAGTCAGAGGCTTGGTGGGCAGATACCAGTGGAAAGGAGACAGATGATTGATTAGGCATTTTCACCCTTGATGTTCAAGGGATATCTGGGCCAAATCTAATAATATGATCTAGCAAAAGGAAGTGAGAAAGAATGGTCAGACCATTATACTCAGAATAGAACTGTACCAGGAAAACCCAGGAAAGAGGAAATATCCAGGATGGGAAGATGATCTGCGGTGTCAAATACCTTAGAAGTCAAGAAAGGTGAGGCCTGACTCTAAGCCATCTTTTTTAACAATTGATATTGTTGGTGACCTTGGAGAGACAAATTTCAGTTGAAGGGTGATATTTGAAGCCAGTCTATAAAAGGTTAGGAAGTGAGTGGGGAGAGAAGAAAGGGAGTTGATGAATATAGATAGCTTAAAAAGTTGTTTTTTTCCAAAGAATTTGTCTGTGAAAGAGAAGAGAAATGTAGGATGATAGTTTGAGATGATGCCAGAGTGAATTAAAGGTTGTTTTTTATAATGATTAGAGAAAACTTGAAATGTTTGTAGGCAGCAGCAGAAAAGTCAAGAGATATAGGAAGAGACTGGCGATTGGAGAGAGGGGTTGGCTCAGGGGGCAAATTGCCAGGATATATGGCAAGGAATCAAAGGCATAAGTATTGGGGCTGGTTTTGATAAAGATAAGGGCCATGTCTTCATCAGAGTCTGGAGCAAAGGAAGGGATGATGGAGAATAATGTTGAGGAGGTCTGAGTAATAAAATAGGGGAGGAAAGAAGCTCATGATTGATGGCCCTTCTTTCCTAGATAAGGGAGGAGAGGTCCACATCTGCCAAGATGGAAGAAGGAATTAATATAGGAGACTTGAGAAGAGAAGGCTTGAAACAGAGATTTAGGGAAGAAGTGGTAAGGATTATAGTGAGCTCAGATATTGCAAGTTTATAGGTGATGGGTGGCATTTGCTTTCTGACCTTTCAACAATCCCAGTAGAAGTAGAAAAGGCCAATGATGGGGTTGAAAAGTCATGAGGGGTAACGTGCTAAGGGATCAAGGGATTTGAGAGCTGAGGATAGCATTGTTGGACTGGCCAACTCTAGGGCAAGACTAGGAAGGGAGGAAAAGGAGATTAATGAGATAATGTATGTAAAATTCTTTGGAAACTCTAAAGCCAAAAATAAATGTGAGAAATTTGTATTGTTAGCCATGAACTTTGTTATTTGGAAAGACTTACAGGGAGAAAATCCATCCCTAACTCAGACTCATTTCTAACTCATCTTTACAGCAATTTTGACATGAAGCACAAATGGAAAGATAGAAATAATACTTATCATTGTCCTTTTTGTTGAGTTGAGTATATGATGTTATCCTTCCTTTATTTGTGGTAATGAAATTAATTTGTCATTTAAAAAAGCAGCAGCTCAGAATAGAACAGAGGCTAAGTGCTAAGGGACAAAGAGAGGCAGCTAGGGATAGAAATGGAAAAATCCCTGAACTCAGGTCTTCTACCAACCAACTTTCTCTTTCTGAGTCTCAGTTCTCTAATCCATGAAATCAACAGATTTAATTAAATGCTCTTCTACATTCTTTCTTCTTCTGACATTCTAGGATTCTGATTTTGTTGTGTTGTGTTGACTGATAGAGCAAGTAATAGAGAGAGAAAGGAAAGAGATTTCACAGAAACTTTTTTTTTAAACCCTTACCTTCCGTCTTGGAGTCAATACTGTGTATTGGCTCCAAGGCAGAAGAGTGGTAAGGGCTAGGCAATGGGGGTCAAGTGACTTGCCCAGGGTCACACAGCTGGGAAGTGGCTGAAGCCAGATTTGAACCTAGGACCTCCTGTCTCTAGGACTGGTTCTCAATCCACTGTGCTACCCAGCTGCCCCCTCACAGAAACTTTTTGAGGGTTTTCTCACCAATTTCGTGGTCAGCCATAAACTGTGGCATTTAAAAGAGTGGGTGCCATAAACTGTAATAATTAAAATGGTTGAGGGTCACAAACTGTAGTGAGTAAAATAGTGGAAGATATAAATTGCAGTAGATATAAGAGTGGGTGAGTAAATTGTGACCGCAGGAAATATGTTTTCACTACAGTGTCTTGTTTTTAAATCAAATATTTAAGGTGGTCCCCAGGGAAATATTCCCAATTATGAATATACCCAAGTCAACTGGGTTTTATAGAGATTTTTAATTAATAATACAATGAGGAATCAAAGAAAAAGAGAGAAAGAGTAAGAAAGGAATAAGTATGAAGGGCCTTAAGCCAATATGGCCTAGACCTGAGTCTTAAGAGAGAGAGATGAGTCAGTCTTTTATCACTCACCACAAGATTTGTCCAAGCAAGGATTCTAGTGACACCAGGCCAGCATCATCTCAGCTGCCTTCACCAGTTCAATCAATCTGAATCTCCCCAAGAGAGTCTCGAGAGAGACCCTTCAAGGCAGCCTTTCCCAGCTGACTGTATCAGAATGAGTCCCCTTGAGCTCCTATCTGAGCTTCTATTTAAAGGGCAATTTCTCCTATGTCACCTCCCCTAAGTCCTTACATCTACCATTCACAGTAGATGTTTTCCAAAGGACTGGCCATTCTTAATTCATATCTTGCTCTCACCTTTTCTGGGTAGACTAAAACTTCTGAGTAAATCACATCAGGAAAGCTCTGAGTAAGTTTTCACCTCTTTGCTCCTTGTAAGTTCACAAGTTGCCTGACATAGGTACTTAGCACCCCTTTCTAAAAATAGGCATGGCTTAAGTATGGGTTTAAGTACTTTTCATTGTTCTGCAAGGAGTTTTCTCCCCTAAAGCAGTCTTAAGTATGGGTGAAGTAGAGGTCTTCCCATTTCTGATCTAAATAGAGTTCTCACATTTTTAAATGGGGAATTTTCCCAATAGGGAATTGTCCCAATGAAAACTTCCCCAATGGGGAATTTTTTAACATTCACAAGTCTGAGAAATTTCAAGACTCACAGTATGTGTGGGTGTCTGTCATCAGTTGTAGATTTTTTCTGGAGCAGTAAAAATCAATCAATAAAAAAACATGTAGGGTATTGGAGGACATAGATTCTAATATGTGGTCTTATGGGTTTCAGGGTAGTACAGTAGATAGAATACCTGCCTGACATCTGAAAGACTCCTCTTCCTAAATTTAAATCTGGCCTCAGAATCTAGAGTGATACGGGATAAGTCACTCACCTCTGCCTCATTTTCCTCTCTGTAAAATGAACTGGAGAAGAAAATGGCAAAATTCTCAAGTGTCCACCACAAAACCTCCAATGGGGTCATGAAGAGTAGCACATGACTGAAAATGACTGAACAAAATATGGTCTTACCATTAGAACTCATGAATTCCTTTCTGAGCTCCCTATCCTAGACTTACTCTAGAGCCTTGGACACATCATTCAGCTTCTAAGACTAATGTAGACATATGCACAACAAAATAGACATCAGTTTATGAAATTGAGTCCGGTGAGGCCAATTTAATGGGAATTATCTTCATGAGTGGCAAAAGTAGAGACTTCTAGGTCCCTGTGCCAGGTAAACAGGAGAAGAATTCAGCTGTCTGGCTTTTATAGACTTGGAGTTCAGCATCTCACACATTATCTTGGAGTAAGGTTTTAGACTCGGAGGGGAGTTATTCCTTCTCTTTTCCCTTGAAGAGACAGTTCAGGGTCTCAGCAATTAGAGTGGTCAAGAAAACGAGTTCATATCCAAACTCAGTCATCAGTTACTAGTCGTGTGAGCTTGGACAAGTTGCTTTAACCTCTCTCTGCCTCTGTTTCCCCATCTCTATCTCCCAGGCTTATTCTGAGGATCAGACAAAATAATATGTGCAAAGTGCTTGGCAAACTTTAAAATGGTAGATGAACTCTTTCTCCTTTTTCTCTTCTTCTTATTACTATTATTACATACTTCCTTTTGGGTAATACTAGAAACAGCCTAGCTCCATCTACCTAAATTTCAAGGCTGGGAAAAGCAATCTTCAGACAACCTAAGGAATTCCTCTATAGACTGCCATGGAGAGGTAGTGAGCTCCCTATTACTGGGAGTCTTTAAGTTGGAAGACATTAGTTGCAGACATTGTAAACCAGATTCCCATTTAGGAATGGATTGTATCAGACCAATATGATTGTTTATAGGGGCAGCTCGGTGGCCCAGTACATAGCATTTCAGATCTAGAATTAGGAAGATTAATTTTTTTTTTAGTTTAAATCTTGCCTCAGATATTTGCTATATGACTTGAGCAAGTTACTTAACCCTATTTTCCTCAGTTTCCTTATTTGTAAAAAGAACTGGAAAAGGAAATTACAAACCATTCTGGGTATCTTTGCCAAAAAAAAAACCCAAATGGGATCGTGAAGAGTCAGACACAAGCGGAAAACAACTGAACAGCATTAAAGATTGCTTGCCACTCTGAGATTCTCTCATTCTCTGATCATGGCATCTTACAGTTCATCTATTTAGTGCAATTCTATTATTTTACAAGTGAGATCTAGCTGAGGGCAGAATAGTGTAGTTGCAGAGATGTCAAATCTGTAACTTAGGTCTCAAGCTTTCATAAAATTCCCAATTTAAACTGAGATTAAAATGTAATTGTGCGGCAGGTAAATGGCTCAGTAGACATATACATATAGGCTCAACTCTGACCTCAAACACTTCCTACCAATGTAACCCTGGACAAGTCCCTTAACCCCAATTCCCTAGTTCTTACTGATCTTCTATCTTGGAACCAATACCTAGTACTGATTCTAAGACAGAAGGTAAGTTTTTTTTTTTAATACAATTGGGAAATTTTAATGAAATAAATAAAATTATAGTACAACATAGATAATGTTAATTGATGGTTTTCTAACTCAATATGCACTCCATAGGAATCTGTTTCTATTTGAGCTTGGCATCTCTGTGGAATGAACACTTGGAGTTAGGAGAGCTGGTTTGGAATTCTAGCTCTGATATTTATTAGTTATGGAATTATGAGCAAATCACTGGATTTCTCTGTGCCTCAGTTTCCCTGAATATAAAATATGGATATATAATTTATATTAACCGCTTCATTGAGCTGGGCAGTTCTTAGGAAACCTTAATCACTGTGTAAGTGTGAGTTGTTATTAGATCCATTATCAGAGTCAGAATCTGAACCAGAGCCCAAAACTCTTGTCTCTCCATACAGAACTCTCCCACATTTTGATGACTCCTTGATACTCCAAGCTGGGTGGCAGGAAAACTGCATCTATGGACCACTAAATGGAGCCCACAAAATGGAATTTCTCCAGGCAAGCTTCCTGAGCATAGATCTCTCTTTCCAAGGCTCATTGGTGTCTTCCTTGCCAACTTTGACACCTTATGCAATCCTAAACCCCCTGAGCTGCATTTTTTGCAATAGGAGACAGGTGTGCAACTGTTGAATGCATTTCTCAAGAGAGCTTATTAAACCAGTTCAAGCCAATTAACTCTCCTAGAAAACATGTCACCTTTCTCAGGAAAACACATCTGTGGCCTAGGAACTTGTGGGAACAGGCCCTCTGGGAAAATATGGCCTTAGATTAGGGAGGAATGAACATTCTCCAGGACTGGAGTCAATCCATAGGACCAGGAGGCATTTCTCAGATGTTCCTGCTGGTGTTTGACTTGGAATGGGGAGCTGAGGGGAACCAGCTGCCCCTGAGAAATAAGAATAACTATAATAACTTACCTTTTTAAATCACTTTAAAGTATACAAAGAACTTTCCTCACAAGAGCCCTGTGAAATAAAGTATATTGTTCCCTTTGTTTTACAGATGAGAAAACTGAGGCTCATTCATGGCCGTTAAGCATATTCATGTTATTAAATGTCTTACTGGGAACTCAAGTCCAGGTCTTCCCACCCCAAGACCATAACAGTCCCCACCATACCAGTTGTATTCAGTCATTTCAGTCATGTCTGACACTTTGTGACCTAGTTTGGGCTTTTCTTGGCTGGGATATTGGAGTGGACTGCCATTTCCTTCTCCAGATCATTTTACAGATGAGGAAACTGAGGCCAACAGGGTTAAGTGACTTGTCCAGGGTCACACATATAGTAATTGTCTGAGACCAGATTTGAGTTTAGGAATATGTGTCTTCCTTACTCCAGGTCAGGTACTCTAAGCACTATGGTACCACCTAGCTTCCCTACCACCCCAGATTGACTGTCTCAATATTTAAATGTGGGGGAGGGCACCATTGTCAAACTTTGTTCAAGCCACACAAATACTTTGTTCCAATTCTGACTGGAAGGGCATGTCTGTGTGTGAATGAGTGTGTTTGTTCGTTTAAGATCTTAGATTTAGAGTTGGCAGGGACTTTAGTGGCCACAGTCCTGTTGAAAAAAAAAATTCTGTCCTTTCAGGTTTTTAGCCTAATTAATGAGGCAAACTCAGGCTAGGTTCCCATCAGCAAGGGGCGGGCCCAGGCAGCTCATTTCCTCCCCAAATACTTGACACTTTGCACAGGTTGGCCAGGTATGTTACTTGACGTGCCTCTGTGGCAAAACCTAGGGAATCTGAAGATATAGACTGAGTGATACTTCCCTACAATACTGATTAACCAGCAGAGCTGGGAACACAAAGGGGCACTGAGGCAATTTATCTTTTAATATCCCTTTATTATACAAATGAGGAAACAGAGGCACAGAGAGGTAAAATGATTTGCCCAGGGTCACACAGTGAGTAAGTGACTAAACCTGGATTTGAACCCAGGTCTTGTGGATTCCAAGTCTAATGCACAGTTTATGATCACCTAAGGCAAGGATTATTAAACCCCTTAAAGGGTCTGTGGGTAGATTTCAAGGGCGAAAAAAATTATATCTTAGTTTTCACTATTGGTTTCCTTTGAAATAGCATTTATTTTATTTTCTGACTGTAGGGGGGAAAAGTTATTCTGAGAAGAGGTCCATAGGCTTCATCAAACTGTCAAAGGGGTCCATAATACACAAAATTTTAGGAACTCCTAACCTATAGTGATATTTAGTTCAAAGTGTGATATGAAAAATTTTTTTCATGTTAAGTCAAATAGAATTTTTATATGCAATATTCAAAATCTCTCTCTCTCTCTCTCTCTCTCTCTCTCTCTCTCTCTCTCTCTCTCTCTCTCTCTCTCTCTCCTTCCCCCTTCCACTTTCCCTCCCTTCCCCTCTCCTGTATATCTCTCTATTTCTCTCTCCCTCCTTCTCTCCTCTATTTCTCTGCTCTTGCCTATCTTTTCCTCTTTCTCCATCTTTCCTCCTTTCTCCTCCTTCCCTTTCTTCTCTCCTCTCTCTGTCCCTGTTTTCTTCCTCTGCCTTTCTTGTCTCTGTTCTCTTCCTCCTCTCACCATGGATCATGGGATTTTTAGAGCTGGATGGTCCTCTAGAAAGCCTTCCACAATGCTGTGTTCCTAAGTCCTCCAGATTCTAGAGAGTCAAGCCAATTCCTCCTGGGACAAGGTTGAAGGGAGACCACCAAAAATGGTTTGGACAGAAAGTATCTCAATCATCTGTGCAGATACGCAAAGCTCAGCTGAGAATAACTCACCTGGAATAAAAAGGACCTAGTGGGAAACACAGACCTATGAGTGGCAGCAGAACCCAGTCCAAGCTTGTTGTCTGCACCTATCAGGCAGGGTGGCACAGGGAGATTGCAGGGTGTGTGAGGCGATGCCAGCCAGCTGGTTTTGTACAGGGAATAAATAGCTCTGGTACATGGAGCCAGATGGCATTCCTCATGCCAGAAAGTCAGCTTAAAGTTAACCAAAGTAAAGGTGTGCTGCTGCTCATGGGGCCCATTGGGTGAAGCAGCAGAGTGCATCCCTCACTATAGGAGAATCACCCCCAGAACATGTCCTTTTCATGGTAGATTGACTGTATATAAGCTCTATTACACAATTCAGAACTGGGACATCATTTCATTGTCATTGTGTTCTGGGGATCAAATCATGGCATTGACACTTGCTGGTAGAATGGAAGCTCCTTGATGGCAGGAACTGTTTTTATTTCATTCCTGCCTTAGTATCCCCACAGTCTAAGATGGGATCTAGCAGACACACCTTGGGTCTTAAAACAATACAGTATATTGGTTCCAAAACAGAAGTTGGTAAGGGCTAGGCAAGGGAGGTTAAATGACTTGTCCAGGGTCACATAAGTGTGTGAGGCCAAAATTGAACCCAGGTCTTCCTGTCTCTAGAGAGGCTCTCTATCCACTGAGCCACCTAGCTGCCCACAGGCACTTATCAAAAATGTTCCATAGCCCTTCAAGTTCTACATCAATAGAAGTTGTTATTATCTGCACTCCCTACAAAAGAGCTGTTTCCTTGGTCTAGTGGTGTTTTTATTTTCCTCTTTTGATATCTGGCACCGAAGTGAGAATTCAATAGGCATTTGTTGACTAACTAAACACCCAAACTTGGGAAAGTGACATCTAGCCATGAAGAGCATCATAAAATGAGCATCTCTTAGGGGATGATGGAATTTGAGTTGGAAGATTACCCAGAGGTCACTTAATCCATTTGCCTTATTTTATAGAGATAGAGACCCAGAAGAGTCAATCAACAAGCTCAAAGTCACATTGACAATTAGGATCAGTCTTGGCATCTGCACCCAGACCACTGATTCCAAAGCAGAGATACTTTCTATCCTACTATCCTGCCTCTCAGAAGACTTGGGTTAGAATGCTAGTTCTAAGGAATTGAGTAGAAGGTCAGTGGAGCCATAGTGGATCTGGCCATGGTCAGGGAATGAATGGAGCTGTGTGATGATAGGCAAGTTGCCTAATTTCTTTGGATCTCCCCTGTAATATGAGAATATTTATATCCCAACTGAAGGATACAAGGTGGTACAGTGGATGGAGAACTGGGCTTGAAATCAAGAACACTCATTTGCCTCAGGTCACATCTGGCCTCAGATACTTACTGTGTGACCCTAGGCAAATCACTTAACTGTGTTTGCCTCAGTTTCTTCAGCTGTAAAATGAGCTGGAGACTGGAAATGGAAAACCACCCAGTATCTGTGCCAAGAAAATCTCAAATGAGATAGGACACCACTGAAATGACAACCACCATCCCAACAGAGTTACTTTTCAGTGAGATCACTTAAGACTTTAAGAATCACACAAGTTATTATTATCCAAATATTTGGGCCAGCGAAGGTGGTCCAGACTTGGGGCCTGAGGCTGTGGATGGCAGCTGCAGAGGGCTAAAAGCTCTGAGGGGGCTCCCCTTTCAGCTAACCACAGAGTAGCAGCAAGGCTTTCAGCAGTAACCGCAACTCCAGCTTGCCAGCCCAGATCAACTTTGCTGAAACCAATCAAGCCCAATTAGCAGATCCTCTGAGCTGTCAAGCTCCCATTTCTGACTTGGGGGCCTGGACCCACACAAAAGGCAAATGACTGATGTGGGACTCACCCCACTCATTCCCTATATCATGTGGAGCCCTGAACTTCTGACATGCCATGTCTGCTCTGTGTCAAATGGCGCTCTCTATGGGGATTAAACAAATTCCCAAGCAGGCCTGCAGTCAGTCAGTCAGTCACCACAGAAGCAGCTCCAATGACTGGGCCACTCTGAAGGGGAGGAAAAGAAATGGCTGGAACCCCAAGGAGTAGTGGGGGTAAAACTTGATATTGTATTCAAAGGCCCTCCTAAACAATGATTTCTCTTGAGTTCATCCTACCACAAAGTCCCAAAGTCCTCTGAGTGAGAGGGCAAGTGGTGCCTCCTGGAGCCAGCCATAAGAGTAATTGATAGCAAGATGGAGGACTTCCAGTCTTAAAATTCCAACTGGTTACTTGGGAGAGGTAACATGTTGCCATTATTAGCCATTAACACCTTGGCTCAAATTAATTGATCAGATTAGTCCTAGGAGGCTCCTTTTGAATGAGACACAGGACAGGGAAGTATTGAGAAAAGGTAAAGGTAGGGTTTATAAGACATCAAGAACTCAAGCCAAGGATAGCAGTAGGAGCAAGATAGGGATGGACTTTGGTCCATTAAAATTCCAACTGGTTACTTGGGATGGGTAACATGGTCATTATTAGCCATTAATGCCTCAGCTCAAATTAGCTGACCAGATTAGCCCTGGTTATGGAATGAGACACAGGACAGGTAAAGGTTAGGGGAAAGGAAGGGTAGAGTTTGCAAGATGTTAGGGCATTGAGCCAAAAGATGACAGTAGAAGCAATTGGTGTGAGAGTGGAGCAGTGCAAATGGGTCTGCCCATTGGGAATGAGCTCTGGTGGTTTCATCTACAATAATATTGCCTGTGAGCATCTCTACATCACCTGGACTAGGGAGGAGGAAGGACAAATCTTCATAGAGGCTCCTAGGGACTTTTTGGATCTATTCCTCAAGTCTCTCAGTAATCTCTGTGATGAGCTATTCACATAGATCCTTACAACTTAGGTCTGTCAATATGAACATCATGGTTGAGAAGTGGCCCCAGAGGTGAGAGACTCTTTACTTTGGGGGAGCACTGATCTCCCTGGACACCTTGTTAGTGGTCCCTTGAAACCTCCTGCCTCCCCTATGCCTGAAATGTGTATAATTGCCCTCTAAACCTATATTAGGGTGGACTTTTTTATTCCAATTATTTATTTTCTTGCCCAGGAGTTGTGGGGGTATTTCAATCAAGCACTGAAATTGGAGTTAGGTTGAATTGCCTCTTATGCTACCTCAGACACTAACTAGCTGTGTGACCCTAAGAAAATTGCTTTCCTTCTTCCTTCCTTCCTTCCTTCCTTCCTTCCTTCCTTCCTTCCTTCCTTCCTTCCTTCCTTCCTTCCTTCCTTCCTTCCTCCTCTCCTTTCCTCCCTCTTTTCTTCTTTTCCTTCTTTTTTCTTTCTTTTTTCCTTCTTTCTTCCTTTTTTCCTCTCAGTGGGTAGAGGGAATTGGTAGGGAGACAAAAAATGAATGCAATCTAAATCTATGCTCACTTATCCTCACTGGGCCTCAGTTTCTCCCTCTTAAAATGATGGGCTTAAAGTCAATAGTCTTGAAAGCTCCTTACAGCTCTGAATTTATGGTTCTAAGTGCCTCTTTCTATTAGACTATGTTTCATCTTGCGGAGGCAGTCTTTATCGTTTGCCAGGAGCTAAGGAGGTAAAATTTCAGGATGAAAATGAAAAATGAAATGGAAAAGCAAAAGCAAAAGACTTTATACCTTGCTTTCCTGAATCTCCAGAAACTGAGCATCTTAGAAATATGACCAGGGTTAGATAACCCCAGAGCAGGGAATCTGCTTTGTAGTTTCCGAGGAGGAGTAGATCTGGGGGAGTAACAGTGGCCTGGTGCCCAACTGGGCTTTCTAGCCAGTCTTGGCATGATGAGCATCTACTGGGCTGGATTTGTGGAAGCAGCCTGATCCCATGGGCTACAGTCATGTTAGTCAGCACGTTTCCTGGCCAGCTTCCCCCATTCCTGGAAACAGAGTCACAGGCCAAGAATGAAGGCCCAGAAGCTGCCAGGGGAGGGAACAGAAGCATCTGCTACCCACTGAAGTTCAAATGAAAGAGACATTCATTGGACTATAAGATTTAAAGCTAGAAAAGATTTTAGAGATCATCCAATCCATCCCCTTCATTTTACAGATGAGGAAACCGAAAAGAGAGGATATTATTTATTCAAGATCACATAGCTAGAAGGAAGTAGAACTGACATTTGAACCTTAATCTTCTGGCTCCAAACCAAGGACTTGGTCCACTCCAACCACACTTCATTTCTCTGATTAAACCTATGTGGCTGAACTATAGATTTGTCTAGAGATGAGCTATTTGTCCCCTTCAGTCTAGTCTATGGAGCTGTGTCTTATCTATGGCAAAAAAAAAAACAAAAACAAAAACAAAGAAGCCAGAAAAAGGCAGAATAGATCCTTTCCTGGTTGAAGAATTATTAGCCAAAGGGAAATGATCCAAGGGCATGGATTTGTTCTAGAAATTCAAGGTACACTGTTCATAGTAGGCACTAAGAATGCTTGTCTAATCAGAAGGAATTAAACTGACTGATTTACTTGATTTTCTTTCTGGATATCCTAATTTCTTTGTACTTCACAATAAATGGGAGAAGGATGGTTAGATAGTGAAAAATATGTATGATTTTTTTTATATAAACCTTTACCTTCCATCTTAGAATCAATACTGTGCAGTTGTTCCAAGGCAGAAGAGTGGTAAGGGCCAGGCAATGGCGGTTAAGTGACTTGCCCAGGGTCACACAGCTGGAAAGTGTCTGAGACCAGACTTGAACCTAGGACCTCCCATCTCTAGTCCTGGCTCTCAATCCATTGAGTTACTCAGCTGTCCCCTTGATTTTTTTAAAGCACTACAAGCTGAGGATGTCACTCTGCAATATTGATGTATGTCCATTCTTAACTAAAAAATCAGGGGAAAAAATGGAAAAAATGGGGAAAAAAACAAATGCCCAACCTTTGACTGGGTTGAGATCATCCTTACATTTATACCATATCAGAATTAGTTGAAGGAACTTGGCATTTTTTTAAACCCTTACTTTTTGTCCTAGTAACTCTTAAGACAAAAGAACAGTAAGGGCTAGGCAAATGCGGTTAAGTGACTTGCCCAGGGTCACACAACTAAGAAGTGTCTGAGACCAGATTTGAATCTCCCAACTCTAACTGCCCCCAGAATGGAGTGTGTTTTGTCTCACAACAGGGTGAATATGATAGCTACCTTCATTACTGTGAAGACCTGTGTTCAAATCCTACCCTCAGACATTGACTTAACTGTGTGACCTGGGGCAAATTATTTAACTTCTCTCAGACTCAGTTTCCTCTTCTGCAAAAATACCTCTTTCCTAAGATTGTTGTGAGGGTCAAATGTGTTGGCATATGAAAAGTGATTTGCCAACTTCAAAGTATTATATAAATGCTAGCTAGGCACTCTTTTCATTTGACATTTCCAAATATTGACATATTTGGCATGACTTTTATCACGATAGAACTTACTTGTGGACTTGTCCTTGTCCTCTAGACCCATAAGATTCCTGAACACAAGCTTCTGCTTTTTTTTGCCACTATTTGGCAAATGATGTCATTTTCATCTTTGGATCTCTAGCATCAAGTACAACACACTACACACGGTAGGTACACAGTACCCAGTAGACATACTGTACACAGTAGGCACATAGTATATAGTAGACACGTTGCACACAGTAGGCACACTACACCTGGTAAACATACAACACAGTAGGTACACTGTATGCATTGCACACAGTAGGTACACTATACATAGTAGATACACTGTACATAGTAGTCATATTGTACACATTAGATATATTGAACCTAGTAGACACACTGCACACAACAGGCACACTACACACAGTGGACACATTGCATACAGGTACACTGTATGCAGAAGCACACTGTACATTGTAGACATACTGTGTACAGGAGACACAGTGCACACAGTAGACACACCATACCCAGTAGACACATTGTACGCAGTAGACACAACGCACATGGTAGACACACCATACCCAGTAGACACATTGTATGCAGTAGACACAGTGTACCCAGTAGACACATTGTATGCAGTAGACACAGTGTACCCAGTAGACACATTGTATGCAGTAGACACAGTGTACCCAGTAGACACATTGTATGCAGTAAACACAGCACACATAGTAGACACACTGTACCCAGTAGACACATTGTACACAGTAGGCACAATGCACATAGTAGACACCCACGTACCCAGTAGACACATTGTATGCAGTAGACACAGTGTACCCAGTAGACACATTGTATGCAGTAGACACAGTGTACCCAGTAGACACATTGTATGCAGTAGACACAGTGTACCCAGTAGACACATTGTATGCAGTAGACACAGTGTACCCAGTAGACACATTGTATGCAGTAAACACAGCACACATAGTAGACACACTGTACCCAGTAGACACATTGTACACAGTAGGCACAATGCACATAGTAGACACACTGTACCCAGTAGACACATTGTACGCAGTAGACACATTGCATTCAGGCACACTGTATGCAGCGGACACATTGCACAAAGTAGTTACATTGTACATAGCAGACACATTGCACACAATAGGTACACTGTTTATAGTAGGTGCTAAGAATGCTTATCTAATTGGATGGAATTAAATTGCTTGCTTTGTCTGATTTTCTTTTTGCCTGTCCTAATTTATTTACACTTCACAAATAAAAACTGGGAGAAACATGGTTAGATTGTGAAAATTATTTTTTAAAGGATTACAAGCTTAATATGAGTCAATTCCTGAGGCATCACTTCTAGGAATTTACTAATAATGCTGCTGATAATGACTAGCATTTATATCGTGTTTACTATGTGCCAGGCACTATATTAAGTGCTTTACAATTATTATCTCGTTTGAGCCTCACAGCAATCCTAGGAGATAGGTGCAATTATTGTCCCCATTTTAGAGATGTGGAAACTGAGGCAAACATAGGTTAGGGGACTTGCCTATGGTCATACAGCTAGTGAGGTCTGAGGTCAGATTTGAACTCAGTTCTTCCTGACTCTAGAGATCTGGCATTCTGTCCACTCAACTCCTCATCCACCCCCTACATGTGGAGATGATTTGTCCCACTCTACTCTGTATTCTTGTTAGACCTTATCTGGATTATGGGGTTCAGTTCTGAATCCCATGGTCAAAAAAGGACCCAGCTAAGTGGAAGAGTGTCCAAAGAAGGGCAATTAGGATGGTGAAGGGCCTTGAGTTTATACTTCATGAGAAGGAACTGAGCAGGTTTTGCTTAGAGAAATGAATGGGGCAGATATGACAGGTGCCTTCAAGTATTTAAACTTGAATTGGTTGGCGTGTGGAAGAAAAACTACATTTGTTCTATTTGGCTCACCAAGGCCAAACGAAGAGTAATGGGTGGAAATTACAAAGCAGCAGATTCAGGCTTGGTGTCAGGAAAAAACATCTTCATAATTGAAGCTGTCCAAAAAGTCTAATGAGCTTCCTCAGGGGTGCAGGAGTCCTTCAAGCAGAGACAGGAAGGCCTCTTGTCTAGTGAACTCCAGTGGCTATTTCTTTGGTATATGGACTGGATGAGATGGCCTCTCTGGTCCTTTCCAACTTTCAAAGCCTGGGGTTTCTTTTAGGGCATGTGCTTTTCAGGGGCTGAGGAGAGGAGGCAGCAGGGAAGCTCCTGATTATTTCCTCCATCCCAGTGGCACCAGTTGGGGAGGTGCTGTTTACAATATTAGATTTCTGCCAGGGTGGGCCAGACTGGGTTGGGGGCTCAAGCCCTCTTCTCCAGGGAGCCCTCTGTCAGACTGCTGCTTTGTCTACCTGATAGGAAAGCTTGAACTGCTGCCATTTCTAAATTGCGTTTCTAAATATTGACTTAATGGAGGGACCCAGAGTGTCATAACACAACTTACTGGGGCCATGAAAATGTTCCAGGCCTGCAAAATGTCCTGGGGGGAGTGGGGGAAGGAAGAGGAGAATCTGAAAAGTATCTGAGGAGAGGGGGGCGGGAAATGATCTAGTGGTATTTAAGAGAGATGCCCCAGCCTGATTTTCCAAGACAGCTAGCTGCCTGATTTTCTTTCTGCCTTGCCTCATTTATTGGGCATGTTCAGAAGAAATGTTCAGAAAAAGATCTGAGGGGTTGAAAGGACTCTCACTATGAGTCAGTGCCCCCAAATGTTCATGCAACATCATTGGGCTCCATTAAGAGAAAAATCAAAATAACAGCCAACATTTATATAGCACCTACTCTAAGGCAGGCACCGTGCTAAGCACTTCACAATTCTTATCTCATTTGATCCTCACAACAACCCTGAGAGGTAGGTAATAATAATAATAATAATAATAATAATAATAATAATAATAGCAGCAATTATAGAGTGCTTACTATGGGCCAGACACCATGGCAAGTGCCCTGCATTTATTATCTCGTTTGATCTTCAAACAATTCTTTGAGGCAGGTAATAATGATAATAATAAGAGTTAACATTCATATAGTGCTTACGATGTTATGTGCCAGCCAGGGTGCTAAGCACTTCACAATTTTATCTCGTTTAATCCCCACAACAACTCTGTGAGGTCTCTAGGAGCTGAATGATCAGCCTCTGCATTATTGGCTGAGGAAGGAGACAGCAGTGTATGGCCATTAATCACTCAACTGCAGACCAGGAAGAAAGAAAGATATTGGTGATGTCTTGGTAGAGCCCTCGTGCATTCTCTCCACAACTGCATAGGCTATATTGAACCAGCCTTGATTGACCCTCTGAGCAAGAAGAAGATTAAGGGACTTATCCAAGGTCATCCTGCAAAGCTGACCTTACATGGACCTGCAGAGGAAGACCTCTGAAGATTTCTAAGGAAGAGAATGCCTCTGCATCCTGTATAGTGTACGACCATTCCTCTTCTACTGTCTGAATGAAAAACTCATGGAAGGGGAAGGATAGAGAAAGTCTTTTCCTTACTCCTAACACCCATTGCCTGAGCCAAAGGGGTGAACTGAGAAGATACCATAGAGATTCTGCTGTTTAGAGTGGAGCTCTTTGGGAAGACTTCAGGGGAGTGTCATAACCAATGTCCATTCTGGCATCTCTCCTACCCAGTAGACACTTGGAATAATTGGAGGCTACATTGAAGCCCTGCAAATTATTCTGTCCTTGGCCTCACCAGACTGTCATAGCTTCCCTCTGACTTTCCTAATGATGCCATGATCTCACGTCATGCCTTACCATTTTGTGTTCCCATAAGTATGATTTAATCCATTCTTTGGAATCATTTAATGAGCAGAGCAGACATGCTCCCCATTTTGAATAACAAGATGCAGGGCATAGCATAGGAGAAAAAACACTGGAATTGAAACCAAAGATATGGGTTTGAATCCCAGCTCTGCCAAATATTCACCCTATGACCTTGGAGAAATCATTTACCTGTATTGGCCTCAGTATCCTCATCTTTAAATGACAGAGTTAGGCTAGGCAATGTCTAATGACTTTTCTGGTTCTAAATTCTAAAATAAAATTTATCCTATGAACATAATGAAGATTAAGAGACTTATACAAGGTCATCCTGATAGGAAGTGGCAGAACAGGGATTAAAATTCAGATCATTTGAATCCAAATTGCCTGGCTTTAGGTTATTTGGCAATCATAACATTGTTTCTCCTCCATCAAAGAAATGAAGAGGGATGATACAGTGGAAAGAGTGATGATCTTAGAACCAGAAGTCCTGAGTTCAAGTCTCAGATCTATTATTAATTAGACATATTTCCATGGGTAAGTTGAGGCGCAGCATCCTCATCTGTACAAAAGGACTTAATGCTTGTAACAACTCACAAAGTTGTTGTGAATAATAATGGTTGGCATTTAGATAGCACTCAAACATATGCAAAATACATGTTGTTTTTTTTTTTAATTTGCACCTCACTCCTCACTATTATTAACCTCATGTTATAAATGAGGAAACTGAGGCTGAGAGAGGCAAAGTGACTTTCCCAGAGTCACACAGTTCATAGATATGTGAAGAAAGATTTGGACTCCTTAGTCTAATATCCTATCCACCCCATCATGTTTCTGTCTTTGCGTACATTGACCATACTATTACTTGGTCTTCCTGTAGGACTTTGACTTTTGAGGTTCTGCTTTCATGATTTGTGAATTGGTCCCCAAGGAATTTTGTCATGTGGTGAGATAAGAGGATTTTAAGACACTAACCTGGCCAGTAATACATGGATACCTTCCGTCTTGCCTTGGTCATAGTGATCCACAATGGCTCTGATCCATTCCACCAGAGGGGCATCAAGCTGTCCTTGTTGACCCCAATGTCGAACGATTTGTTTGTTTTGGGATCCCACATGTAGTTCCCAATCATCTGATGAACCTCACAGTGGCGACCTGTGTTTAAAAAATATACAGTGCCATGAGTTTCTCATCCATTCAGAGTTGGAAAGGCCATTAGCATTTTGTCTGTTTAGTGCTCCATCCCCATTCATTTCCCCTCCTGAATGGCCCCACCTAAAAACCAACCAAATGGTTAATCAGTTTCAATACAGAGATGGCCAACATGTGGCTCAAGTTTGGGTCACTCTGAATGAAAGGCACAATGCCAAATGGGAGGCTATTTTAAGTCCAACAGGGAACAGAGTGTCCAAAAATTCACCACTGAACACAGATTAAGGTCTAAATAGGAAATGAAATCGTCTGGGGGTTTTATTATTTCTCGGTACTCCGCCATCCCCCTATTGTCACCCCCCCCCATCCATGGCTTCTAAAAGAGACAAATAAAGGTCTTGCCAAATCTATCTTCTTTTTCTCAGAAGGGCTGCCTTTTTCACACCAGATAATGTGAGAAACTGTGATAAAGCTGTTAGTTGAAAAGAAATAGATCAAATTTTTAAAAACAAAGCAAAAAGGGGAAGCTAGGTGACTCAGTGGATGGAGAGTCAGGGCTAGAGATGTGAACTCCTGGGTTCAAATCTGGCTTCAGACACTTCCTAGCTGTGTGACTCTGGCTAAGTCACTTAACCCCCATTGCCAAGACCTTACCACTCTTCTGCCTTGGAACTAATACCTAGTATTGACTTTAAGACAGAAGGTAAAGTTTAAAAAAAAAAAAAGCAAGAGTAATGAGTCAGAAAGATGGAATCCAGTACCAAAAAGAATGTTGGTTCTTCAGGACCTTAACTGGGTCCCAGTAGAGAAGCCAGAAGTAACAAGTACCCACCAATAGGGCACATAGACTCTCAAGACATTCTTAAATATTTAATTTGGGGATAAACCCATCACGTCTTCCAAGGAAGAATAATACAAACATTGGCAAGGCCCTCAGACACAGCTTCCGTTCTGGGCAGAGTCATTTGGCACTAAGTACAAACTCCGATTATGTTTAATCAAAGTTTTTCTTTCATTTTTTTTCCATTTATTTTCTTTCTATTTTTGAGGGGGTAGGAGGGAGAGGGAACAGCAGTCTGGTGGGCATGAAGACCATAAAAGAAAAGCAGTCTCTTTCATCTAAAAAATTTGAATAGTTTTGAAACATTCCTTTGAAGCTATGGACCATAGTAGATAGAATGCTGAACTTAGCGTCCAGAGATCTGTATTTGAATCCTGGACTTGCCAACTGGTGCCCATGTGACTCTCATGTTAACCTTTCTGGGTATTTTTCTGCTTCATTGTACTAATTTTGGTTTTTGAGTTAGGAATTCCTGGGTTCAAGTCCCACCTCTCACACTAGTTAGCTGCTCATGGATATGTTATTTAACATCCTTCAGTCTCAGTTTCCTTATCTGTAAAATGGTACCTTGAGAGATCAGGGAACTCCATTGGCTTTCAATGACTATAAATACCTGCAAGGTGATCGACCATCTTGTTGGAG
Organism: Monodelphis domestica; assembly: GCF_027887165.1. NCBI lineage: Eukaryota > Metazoa > Chordata > Mammalia > Didelphimorphia > Didelphidae > Monodelphis > Monodelphis domestica. The sequence goes on from NC_077232.1 coordinate 231,842,031, forward strand.
TAGCTAGCTTCCATTTCCCATGGTCTAGAAAAATAATGTGACACCAACTCTCTTCTGCTTAATACCTCTTGGACTTTGATAATAAACCAAAATAACAGCAGAGAACTGCATTCTGAAGGAATGAAGAAAAATCTATATTCTTTTTTTTTTTACACCCTTACCTTCCATCTTGAAATCAATACTGTATATTGGTTCCAAGGCAGAAGAGTGGTAAAGGCTGGGCAATGGGGGTCAAGTGACTTGCCCAGGGTCACACAGCTGGGAAGTGTTTGAGGCCAGATTTGAACCTAGGACCTCCCATCTCTAGGCCTGGCTCTCAATCCACTAAGTCACCCAGCTGCCCCCAGAAAAATATATATTCTTGTAAAGTCTCCCCTCTGTGCGAGCAGTTGGTAGTAATTGTGGGAGGAGGACATTGTGTAGGGAGACATGTCCCTGCCTAGGGCTTAAAAGGAGGATATTGAAATTAAATCTTCTAAAAAGAAGGGAGATTTCCAGACATGTACAAGCTTTGGGAGTTGTCTATCAAGTTCGAAAGTGACGTCAGGAGCCAAAGTGATCTTCCTAAAGTACCAATCTCACCATGTAACCCTTATACTCAAGCAACGATAGTGGCTTTGTCCTTATAATCTCCAGGATAACAGTCTGGTCCCTTCCTACTTTTTTCCATTCTCCCCACACTTTACTCCCTTCCACAAATTCTATGATCCATCAACCCTAGCCTTCTTGCTGTTACTTACCAAAGACAGATACATCATCTCCCAACTCCATGTCCTTTCATTAGCTGTCCTCCATCGTTAGAATACTCTCCCTTCTTCTGACTTCCTCTGGTTCCCTCTCCTACTCATCCCAAATCTCACCTTCTCCAAGAAGCCTTTCCCTGAGCCCCACACCCACCTCTTGCTAGACCCTTCTCTCTAAGATTGTCTCCAATGTGTCCTGTTGTCTTGCCTGTTGTCTCCCCCCATTAGAAGGGAGAAGCAGCTCCATGAGGACAGAAGCTGTTTGGGCTTTCCTTTTTGACACAGTGCCTGACACATAGAAATCGTTAATAAATGTTTGGCTTGACTTGTCTCGTGAGTAATCCCCAATTTGAGAGTTTACAAAGAAAAAAGGGGAAAAAAGAAGCTCATTCTCATTGTTCCCGTAAAGCATCTTACTTCCAGAATAAAGCCAGCAAGTCACAGAGGACCTATTCCAAGACCTACCATGGATGGCTGAAACCACTGATATACGTAAACACCTGAGATCCCATACATACCGGGACTAAAATAATAAAATAAATAAATGAATGAATGAATAAATGAATGAATGAATGAATGAATAAACAAACAAATAAATAAACAAGTAAATGAAATATAATAATTAAATAAATAAATAATAGGTAAATAAAAATAATATAATAGAATGTAATTGATAAACACACAGTAAGACATTGGCAACATTAAATACAGAAATGATAAGGTACACTGTACATTATATAGTATTGCACGGACAACATGCCAATCGTCCAGGCCCAGCCTCCACAGGTACAGCAACCTTCATTAAATTCTACTGCCTGAAGGACATAGCTGCTTCTCTCTGATAAGTTTCTCAGTGATCCCTCTCCCCTCCTAAGTTCTCATCCCCAAGCAGAAGTCAGTCTGAGAGTTCAGTGGCCCATGAATCAGATAAGTTGTACTAGATAAAAGCTGGCCTTTCAGTCTCTCATCACTGTCCACTCTATACTGGTGGGGACTCTGTGGGAAACCCTAGCAACTAGACCCCAGGTCCTCTCCCTGTCTTCATGCTCTGATTCCCAGGAGGCACAAAGGGGTCTAGAGCCAGCACCAGGGCACTGAGAGTTTCTGGCCTTTGTACTTGCCCATGCTCACTCATTCCTGTCAGGTCACTCCTGAAAGTGCCAATGGCTCTCATCTTTCAAATTCCTGCTGACCAGCTCCCTTGCCATCTAAGCCATCTGTTGAATAGCTCCAATTTATCCAGGATGTATCTTGTAATTCAACATAGTTGTTTTCTTCCCAGCTCCCCAATAACTGTGCATGCCTTGAGCCTAAGGATTGTTTTTCGCCTTTCTTTGTTTACTCATCATATAACACATAGTAGCACTGTATACATAAAACAAATGTAGCCAAAATTGGAAAAATAAGTTAAAAGGGGGGAGGGATTATAGAAAATTTCTCAAATAGAGATCACATCTAAAATATAAAAAATCTTTGTCAAATTTATAAGAATAAGAGCCACCCTCCAACTGGTAAATGGGCAAAAGATTTGAATGGACATTTTTTTGGATGAAGAAATCAAAGCCCTGCATAGATATATTAAAAATGCTTGAATAATTACTGATTAGAGAAATGCAAATCAAAACAACTCTCAGATATTATCTCACACCCATCAGATTAGCAAAAAGGATACTCAGTACTATTCTACCTTGGGACAGCTTAGGTGGCCCAGTGAATAGAATGCCTGGCCTGGAGTCAGGAAGACTTGAGTTTAAATCTGGCCTTAGACATTTATCAGCTGTATGTCCCTGGGCAAGGCACTTAACTCTTATTTACCTGACTTTCCTCATCTGTAAAATGAGCTGAAGAAGGAAATGGCAAACCATTCCAATATCTTTGTCCCTCCCCCAAAAAAATCCCAAACGGTCATGAATGATCAGACATGACCAAAACCAACTAACAACTCTTTTCTAGCACATTACCATTCCCACAATGCTCAGGCTCTCAGAACAACATATACCAAGGTTCTGGCTACTTCTGGATTCTTTTGAAATGCAGCTCCCTTCCCTTCCCAGCTCCCAAGGAATTGCAGAGCTCCTCTTCCCCTGGCAGCAGCTCTCAAAATGCAGAAGGGGCTCCTCTGAGTTTCTCTTCTCTTCCACCAGTCGCCACTATGGATCTCCTACCTGGCACTGCTCATCCTCAGCCTCAGATTATACATTTCCACTCCTGTCAGAGCCATAACTAGCATTTTCCATTCCTGGGCCAGGATTCATAAAAGACAAACCTGGCATGAAGCTTAAAAGGTGCCCTCAGATCCATTTTTAAGACAAAACAAGTTGGAGGAGAGAATCAGAGACTCTGGAACACCATAAGGCTTCTCAACTGGGGTTAGGGGTATGACAACCTGAACTACATACATCTAGTACCTACTCATTTAAGAAAACTATTCTTTTCTTTTTAACTTTTTAATCCCAAATCATTTTATTTCCCCCCCCCCCATCAAAATTACGTGATTCTTGCTGTCTTCCCTCCTGGAGTTCACAAGCAATCCCTCTGGGTTCTACATGGATTATCTCTGAAAACTATTCTGGCTCCCTCCGAGCCAGGCTCCCAGAGGGAGTGCAAGTGATGGGCCAAACCACAGCTATGCTGCCCCCAATATTTGGCCAGGAATGATCGTCCTGGGAACACGACTGAGAAGGACAGAGATATGGATCCATATGTCCCCATTTCCCTTTCTCTGGCGACCATGAAGCAATCAATGCAAGAATGAAAACTCATTTGATAAGCTCTCGCTAAATATCAAAGACTGCATGAAGTGTGCTGGGGACACAAATTTTTTTGTGCTGGGGATTTTGGGGGGGGAGGGACAAAGATATTGAAATGGTTTGCCATTTCCTTCTTCAGCTCATTTTATAGATGAGGAAACTCGGGTAAATAAGAGGATATATGTAGGAGACAACAGCTAGTGCATCTCTGTCCTCTTTCTCCTCCTCCTTCAGCTTTGGGCTCTCTTTTTTTCTATTTCTCATTTTAATTTGTATTCTTGTCAGGAACTGGCCCTCGTGGCTTGATTTAACTGTTGAATATTAAATTTCATGGAACAACAATTCTTCAGGAAAGAACGTACACAGATCACTAGATCTCCTGGTGTTCGAATTTCTTGACGGGTGAGATTTGCGCACACGCACAGGCACACGCACATTATGACATGGTTATACTAACATTGGTCATGTCAGGGCAGTTCGTTCAGACACCTCATCAAACACAGATTCTGATTACCACTTGGGACTCTTTAATTACATGGTGTATAAAACTTTAGCATGGTGTCATTGACACATCCCAGTCTAAATGCTAACAGGCCATTGGAGTTCTATCATCCTTGCCATAGAATTGCTGAGCTGAAAAGGACTTTCTTTTATCCCTTCGTTTTACAAATGAGCAAAGTGAGACCAAGTGGGGGTAAAGTGACTCATTCAGAGTGATACCATTCACTAAGTAGGGGCAGACCAGGGAGTCAGAAGACTGTTGTTGAGTTGTTTCAATCATGACTCTTGGTGAACCCATTTGGGGTTTTCTTGGAAAGATTACTTGAGAAATTTGCCATTTCCTTCTCTAGCTCATTTCATAGACAAGAAAACTGAGGCCAACAGTGTCAAGTGACTTGCCCAAGCTCATATAGCTAGTGTCTGAAACCAAATTTGAACCCAGGTCTTCCTGACTCCAAGCTTGGAGCTCTATTCACTCAACTATCTAGCTACTCCACCAAAAGATTATATAGTATCACTATATGGTGCTCAAAGACCATCTAGTCTAAATTCCTTCTCTGTCTCATTGGCTGGATCTTCATCCAGATTATGTATGGTTAACATGGGGGGGGGGGGCGGGATTCCCCAAGACTCCATTCAGAAACCTCTTCTCCTCTCCCTCTTATTTCACTTTAGAATTTCAACAGCTCTTATGGTTTCAATTATCATCTCTTTCTTGGATCTATTTGTCCAGCCCTAACCTCTCTCCCTATCTCCAGTCTTGTATCTCCAACTGCCTATTAGATATATCAAACTGGAGGTCCCAAAGGCATACTAAAGTCAACCTATACAAAACTGAACTCATTAGTTCCCCTTACCCCCAAATCTTCCCCTCTTTCTAAATTCCCTATTACTGTGGAAGATATCACCACCTTACTCAAAATGTCATGTCTCTCATGCCTTTGAAAAGGGATTTAGGACTAACATTGCACTAGAACTTTGGAGATCTAGCTTCTCAAAGCCTTCCCACCAGCATACCAACGCCCTCCCATGCCCTATCAGTTTCCTTTCTTCTAGAGCATAAAACTAATGGAAGATTTTGCTAACTTCCAGGTAAGACAACTCAGCTGCCAGGTTTTAATTGACCTGTTAGCATGCTTGTAAAATGCAGATACTCAGCTTGCTATAGAATGAAATCACAGCAATGCATCAGTTTTTGAGAAGGAATATACAAGGAGTGCCTGTACATACAAACAAATGTCTAAATTCCTAGGTGGGATCTCAAGGTCACCATGTTTATTCCCTACTGAGCTCTTGCATCATTTTTCTGCTCTAATGCCATTTTATATGTGTTCATTTTTTGGCAGTTCATGCTAAAGTCTGTGAGGCACCCGAACAGCTGGTTGAAAGTGAATAATACAAACAAAATCTAGGGACCTTGACACACTCAAGTCCCACTTCTTAACTTAGCCCTAGGGATATAAAAATAAAGAAAAAGAAACCCAGCTAACAAGTGGGGCTCTACAGAGTCCAAATCAGATTGAGGAAAGGAAGAAATCAATAAAGTTTTGGAAGTCATTGTTACTCTGTACTTTGCCTGTGAGTCAGTGGCATGGAACACAAAACCTGTTTACTGAAGCAACGATCAGTGCCATCCTTCTCCTAGATCACCGAAACACTAAAATCATTGAAAGAGGAGGTTTGTGGCCAGAACTTTGAACTAGTAGTACTGACCTATGCGGATGGTGATACAGAGTCAGTGTGGGAAGAATGGCGACACCTCCTAACTCTATCTCCTAGATGGGGAGACAGAGACTTCAGATCAAACTCTTTGCTGGGGGAGATAGAGATCCCAAGTTTCCTCTCTCTGAAACTGAGGAATGGCCTTATATACTCTGTGTAAGTCTGTCCAGTTAGGTACAGCCAAGCCAAGGGAAGGAGTTTCCATGGCCTAGAGGTTCTATCTGCACTGGAACCCTGTCGTAGGGCTCATGGCTGACCTAAAACCCCAAACTCCAGGGAAGAGGTAGGGAGAGAAATTTAAGAGATATTTACTACAGTGCTGGTGAGTTCACTACTAGGAGTAGAAATAAGTCTTCTAGCCCTACCCTAGGTTGGTTTCATGGATAGAACTCTGGCTCACCCCACCCTCCCTACCCACTAGGCATAGCTCTTGGTCATTGTAACATACCACCGCTACAAAAACCAACTTTAGACTCAAAAAGGTGATGAGGCAAGCTATCTCACTAATGCCTTTTGTTCTTCAGCAGAGATTTTTTTTGTCCTGACTCCACCTACATTGACTTTTCCAGTTTCAAAACAATGCAATGAACTCTCTTTTGTTCCTTTTGTTGGTCCCCTGAAATTTAGTTAACCCATGAACTAGTTGACCTGATAAGACTTCCTGGTTATTCTCTTGGCTTGGGACTTGCATCATGCCCTCGTTCTCTAGAAGGGTTCTCTCCTTTGGTCATTGGTAGTTGCCTCTAGTGATGGACAAAAAAATAATCAATAATCAACATAGTATGAAAATGGCTAAAATGAATTGACCACATTATTCTCCATTAAGTCTGAAGATATAGGCACAAGCTAAGCCCTTTATTTGTCCCTTCTCTGTGTCTGAACAAGACTTTCAATTCTTTGGGATTGTAAGTTTATATTTTTACCAAATATTTTCACCTTTTCATCCATTCCCTCCTTCCTTCACTCAAACATTTATTAAGACACTATTATAGGCTGGTCATCACCAGGCTGAAAAGGAGACATAAGATGTTCATCTATCTAAAACCAGAAGGAACTTTAGAGAACATCTAGTTCAAAGCCATCATTTTACAATAGGAAACTGAGGTTGAGAGGTTAAGTGACTTGCCTAAGATCACACAGATAATATGTGGCAAAGGTGTGATTTGAACTAAGGTCTAATGATTCCAAGTTTAGTGATCTTTCTGATGTTCTCCAAGAAACCATCCCTCATTGATGCTCTCAATCTGTTATATCATTCCTTCCCCCTCTATATCTCTCAACATACAAACATTCCCTGAGAATTAGGGTTGTTTCCCTTAGCTATTTGAGTCCTATTGCTTTGAAATATTATTTCATGCATCTGTTTTGCCTCCTCCAGTAAATCCCCAGCTCCAGGAATTCTCCTTCCTTTTTCTTTTGTCTCCTCTTCCAGCCTGGTACTTAGCAGCCTACAATAGCCCCTTAATAGATACTTGCAGAATGCATGAAGATGAATAGCCTAAAATCTTTGATGAAAACATAAATTCAGATCTGAGCAATCCAAGGACACAAATCAAAGGCTAGGTTTGCATCACCATGGATACATTCCAAATATTCAGGCTTCTATTCATCATGGCTTCTGAAGACAGCCTTGTGAGTGGCAGAGCCTTTTGACTTTCATATGGACAACTGGACACATCAAAACTTTCCATGAGATCATAGACATAGAGACTGAAGGGACCACAGAGACTTCCTAATCAAAACTTCTCATTTTACAGAGGAGGAAATTGAGGCCCATTGTCAAATTAGGGCTTACCCAAAGTTGCAAAGGTAGTTGCAGAACTAGACAGCTGAATAGAGTGCTGAGTCTGGAGTCATGAAAACCTGGATTCAAATCCAACATCAGATATTTACCAGCTATGTGACCCTGGGTAAGTCACTTATCTGTTTGCCTCAGTTTGCCCTCTATAAAATGAAGACAGTAACCATCCCTGCTGTTTTATTTTATTCTACCATCCTTTGTTTTTGGATTCTTCAGAGTTCAGATTGCTCTTAAGTGATCTTTTAACTGATCAGATTGTGATTATTGTCCATATTATTCTCTTTGCGCTGCTTATTTTAGGGTATCAGTTCATCTACAGCTTCTCTTCCTTCTCTAAATTCCTCATATTCTTATCATTTTACAGAAGAGGTCACTGAGGCACCAGGAATGAACTGACTTTTTCAAGGTCAATGCAGGTAGCAAACAAATGGCATGTAGGTAAGCTGAATTAATTCTTTCAGGATACTATTTAGGTTGGTGAATTCATAATCTACTACACAGAAGATAGAGGATCCCTGAGGGCAGAGGCTATTTTATTTTTTTACTGTGCATGCCAAGCACCTACTAGTGCTGGGCACATAATAGGTGTTTAATAAATGCCTTTTGGTTGAGTGGCTGCCCATTAGTGAAAGAGGATTGTAGAACCAGAAAATATGAGAGCTGAAAAGGACCTCAGCACACGTGAGAATTGGAAAGAACGTCTGAACATCGAATGTTGGAAATGGAAGGAAATAGCACCCAATCCAATTCAATTACCATCTGTTTAGAACCTAATAAGCACAAGGCGTTGTCCTGGGTACAAAATATTCCTGACCATCAGGGATCTTACATTTAGAGATGGCATGGAACCTTGGGTTTTCCTTGGACACCCCAAACTCCAGAAGTGTTTCAGATCAAACATAAAGCAGGAAAATTCCTTTCCTTCCTTGCATTCTTGTTAATGATGAGGAAAAGGTGACCCTGGACATCAGAGAGCCACAATAAGGAAAGACTCCTGAGAGAAATATTCCCCTTGGATTCTCCCCTAGATTTTGAGATGGACCTAGATCTACATCTCCTGGTTATGCTCTAATACCATCGTGCTGTATCTAGACCATCTACTTGTCCCTGAACTATTCCAGATCACCCCCTGTGTCTTCAGGACACAGGCACATGACAAATGATCCCCACTTCATTCCATCCCCTCATCCCTGGTCACATAGCCCCTGTTATTTAAAAGGTATAAAAAGCCCAGGACACATCTCCTCTAGGAGGCAGTGATCCACTTGCAGGCTGTCTTCCCAGCCATTTCAACATGAATTGCAACTGAATAAAGCTCTCTTTTTATTTTTAAGCTAAGTTTTGGAGTCTTGCATTCTTGCAGAAGGTACCTGTCCTGAACCTGGAGTCCACCTCAATCAAGTTCTCCCACAACATGGGGAGTAGATAGGAGTAAGGGATGGGGAGAAAAAAATCACTGGCATTGGAGTGTCAGCTAATTCCGGCTCTGCTCCTTACAAAGACGTGTGACTTCACAATTCACTTACTTCAAGCCCCTGTTTTCCTCATCCATGAAATAAGAGAGTTGGCCTTAAGCAATGACTAAGATTGCTGATGATCTCGATTCCAGCATCCTTTGAATACTAGAGATCATAAAGCAAGGTAATCTAAGGAGGAAAAGAATTCTGACAAAAAGAATATTCAAGAATGGTGTGCCAGGGGCTACTCTGAGCTGAGCCTTGAAAGAACTTTAGGGGTATCAATGGCTGAGATTTGGGAGTGGGTGCGATATTCTAAGCAGCTCATATGAATGCAAAGAGAAAGGAGAGGGCATGTTCTTTGGGGAGCAGCATTAAACACTGGCAATGGAAAGGACTTCAGATAATTTAGTCCACTGTCCTCGTTTTATGGACCCAGCGAGGGAAACTGGTTCATCCAAGGACACGTGGTTTTAGGGGCAGAGCTGGGGCTGACACTCAGGGCTTCTGACTCCCAGCCCATTGGTTTTCCCAGCATGCCTACATCGGTTCTAAAAGAGTTAAAGCAGTTTCCCAAAATATCCAGTTTCTCTCCAGGGTGTTCCATGGACAGGGGTGAGGACTCTCGCACTAGCTAAATGTCAGATGATGCTGATGGTAGCAAGGGTCTGTTTCATAGATTGCCTCTGCTGACATTTTGGCTCTCCAAATGACTCAAGGAGCTGATCTGCTGGGTTAACAGAAGCAGTGCTCTAATAAAATGTGGAAGAGTAAATTGCAGGGAAAGTTCATAATTTACACATCTTAAAAAGTCACTTCTGATGTATGTGCTAGACTCTTGCATGCTTGGAGTCTGTGAGTCACAGATATCGCTAGGACCAAGAAAACAGGCTTTGATTATAGTGTGAAGTGGAGTGATTGCAAAGAAAAGAGCTGCAAAATGGCAAAAGTGGAGATGGTATTGACTGGAGCAATTCCTGTACATGACAGGGAGCCAGGATGGACTTGGCTCCTCTGTTCTGTGCACTGGACTAATGAGGCAATTACTTTAGAATTTAGGGAGATTTCGGGAAAAGGGAAATGGCTACAAGACATTTTGGCCCTTAATTGGGAAAAACACTGAAGTTCCAAAGGCATTTGATTTTTAGGCTTTGTATTTAGAAAGAGCTGATATCATTCATCCTCACCCCTGTGCAAAGAAGCAAAAGGATACACATGATTAACCCCGGCCAAGGCTGAGTCACTTTCAAAGCAGCCACAGCTTTTCTCTTCTCAAAAGATGAGAAGTAGTGAGCTCCAGGAGTTCCAGAGCTTCCCCTCTAACATCTTCGCCCATCAAAGCAGGGAATTGACACAGAACTCTCTGACTCTGCTCTTCCCAACAGGAGAAGTTGCAAGTCTTTTCTAAGAGAGCTAGTTTAACCTATTAAGAACCAGGCAGGAGTAGAAGGATGGGGAGGGGAGGAATGAATGACTTTTGTACCCTGAGGAAAATCAGTGAGAATAAACCTGTCTCCTGGATATCTCCAGCTGAGTGTCCCACAAGTGTGGTTTAAAGTTGGAAAGACCTAGGTTCAAATTCTGCCCAACTAGCTGTGTAACTTTAGGCAAATTACTTCCTGTAATCTTGCTGGGTCTTAATTTCCTCATCTATTAAGTGGGCTAAATGACCTTTAAAGTCCCTTTCTCCTAGAAATTCATGACGCTACAACCAGTATCTTTCAAATAAAACTCCTAAGAGGAAGGAAGCCTATTTCATGATCTGTTCTCAGACGCCATTGCCATTTTATTCATTAAAATTTTAGTGACTATCATTTGTCCATTTTTTAAAAACCTTCCCTCTTAGAATCAATGCTGTGTATGCTTCCAAGGCAAAAGAGCAGTAAGGATTAGGCAGTGGGGGTTAAATGACTTGTCCAGGGTCACACAAGTAGGAATTGTCTGAGGTCCTATTTGAATCCAAGACTTCCCAACTCGAGGCTTGACACTAAATCTGCTAAACCACCTCATTTTTATTTTTAAAAATAACTTTTTACTATCATATTACTTATTTGTATATACTTTTAATTATTATATTATTAGAAATGACAATTTGATGTTATTTATCCTATTAGGTGAGCTACTTAAAGAACCAGGTTTTAGTATCTCTTTGTATTCCCATTATTAGCCCAATCACTCCCTGAATGCTTATTATCTGACTGACCTCTCTTTTTCTTTGGAGAGAGCTCCATGTCAGTCCAGGTACCCAGGCTCACAACACTGAAGCCTCCTTGGGCCTTCTCCCTCCTTCATCTTCTCCTCCCATCCAATCAGTTGCCCGCTCTTGCCAGTTCTATAGCCGGAACATCATTCACATCCATCCCAGTCTCCTTATCTTGCTCCAGATACCTGGATGGTCCAAGCCCTCATCACCACTCATGCTGACGATTCCAATAGCCTTCTAGCTGGCCTCCCAGATTCCAGTCTCTGCTCTCTCTAATCCATCCTCCCAGAGGCCAAAAGATCATACTGTGTTAGTAGTCTCAAGCATCCGGCCTCCCCAGCACATTTGCCTCCGCTCTAAGGGATACAGCAGTTGCCCCAAATAGCCAGTTTATCCCCGGCTTCCTAAAGCATAAGTCTTGGGCAGCCCAATGGCTGGGGGATTAAGAGCTTTACTGCACATAGGATGGAGGCTCCTGGAGGGCAAGGCTGTTTGATTTGGGGCTTCACATGCCCAGCACCTAGCACGGTGCCTGGCATACAGTAGCTGCTTAATCAATGCCTTTTGGGTGAGTGACTGACCATTAGTGTACAAATGCTAGAGCTGTAAAGGACCTTAGCACCTGCGAGAAATGCAAAGAACATCGAATGCTTGAAATGGAAGGAAATTTAGTACAATCCAATTATCATCTGTTTAATACCCTGTGAGCACAAGGCATTTTATAGAGGGTAAACTGAGGCAAACAGATTATGTGACTTTCCCAGGGTCACAAAGTCAGTAAATATCTGAGACTGGATTTGAACCCAGTTTTTCATGACTCTAAACTCAGTACTCTAACCAGCTGATTAGCTCTGCCACTACCTCTGCGACCTTGGGTAAGCCCCAGGGGGTCTCAATTTCCTCCTCTCTCAAATGAGGAATTTTGACTAGGAAGTCTCTGTGGTCCCTTCAGTCTCTAGGTCTGTGATCCCATGGAAAGCTTTGATATGTCCATTTGTTCAGGAAAACAAAAGGCTCTGCCACTCACAAGGCTGTCTTCAAGAACTGTAATGAATGAAAGCCTGAATCTTCGGGATGTATCCTTTTGTCATCAAATTGTAACTAAGACATAAAGTAGGGTTAAAAAAAAAAAGCAGAAGTCTGATCATGTTACTCCTCAGCTCAATGACTTTCAGAGGCTCCCCACTGGCTCTCTACAGAATCTTCTCTTGTTCAATAGTTTTCATCATGTTAAATTCTTTGTGAACCCATTTAGGGTTTTCTTGACAAAGACACTGGCGTGGTTGGTCATTTCCTCCAGCTCATTTGACAGATGAGGAAACTGGGGCAAACAGGGTGAAGTGATTTGCCCAGGGCTAATAAGTATCTAAGGCCAGGTTTGAACTCATGAAGATGAGTCTTACCAGTTTCAAATCCAGTGGGTTCTATCCACTGTTCCAACCAGCTGCTACCCACTCATCCTTGGAAAATGACTTCAGTTTACCTTTTTTCCTCTCCAGCTTTATTCCACATTACTTCCTTTTATATCTGCCCAGTCACCCAAGTCTATTTGCCCAAGGCCAGCATTCTGACTTTTGCCTACATGCTTTTTTTGAACAGACTGTCTTTAATGTCTCAAATGCTATCCCTCCATATCTCAGCCTTTTAGGAAAGGAGTCTGGATGGTATAATAGGGATAGCACTCCAGAGGAATTTAAGAGATCTGGATTCAAATCCTGACTTTTTCACTAATTCTTTGACTTCAGACAAGTCATACCATCTCTCTTGACTTCAGTCTCCTCATCAGTAAATTAAAGGAGATGGAAGAGATTATGGGTAAAGAGCTAAAAAGAGATTCATTCAGCCCCTTTATTTTAAAGAAGTAGAAACTGAGGCTCAGGGAGGTTCAATGATTTTCCAAGACTCACATAATAAATAGCAGTAATGAAATTTGAATCTAGGACCTCTGCTTATTTCACTAATCTGCACTTGGAACTCTAATATGCTATGATTCCAAGAGAACTTGACCCTGATATGATAGCACTGAACAGTCTCAGAATGATAATAAATAATCATACTGGCTAGCAAGCATCTTTCTAAGAGCCTTAAGTTTTGCAAATCAGTTAACATGTGTTATTTCATTTAATCCTCACTAAAAACCTAGGAAGTAGATTTGATTATTATTCCCATTTCACAAAAAAAGGAAACTGAGGCTAAATTAAATGACTTACTTACCTCAGGTCACATAGCTCATCATTATCTGAGGCAAGATTTGAACTCAGGTCCTCCTACCTCTAGGTTCAACCCTCTCCCCACAGTGCCATCTTTGTTGCTCCAACTTATCATAACCCCATTTGGGGTTTTCTTAGCAAAGATACTGGAGTGGTTTGCTATTTCCTTCTCAAGATCATTTTACAGATGAGGAAACCAAGGCAAATATGGTGAAGTGATTTGCCCAGAGTCACATAGCTAGTAAGTGTCTGAGTTTCGACTTGAACTCAGAAAGGTCATTCTTTCTGATTCCAGGTCCAGCACTCTATCCACTGAGCCATCTAGCTGCCCCATCTAGCTGCCTGTGTAGTGAGTAGTATGACTACAAGGTCATGATACTGATCCAATAAGCCACTGAGTCAAAATGGTGCAGTCTTTCTAGCTTTCCTTTTCCAGCCTTGTTTCCCACCTCTCCCTATTAAGACACACTACTTTATTAGGCTTCTGTTGCCACCTCTCTTTGGCTCATGCTGTCGATTGTCTTCAGGGGTTCTAAGTACATGTCCAGGGTGTGGAGACACTAATCATTAGTCTCAAGGACCAAGAAAATAAAGAATAATCTTCCACTTCAATGAAGCCCAAGACAGGATTTTAGGGAGCTACTAGTCCCCAATAAGGCCATCATCAACATAACTAAAATGAAGAATGACTGCTTCAGACAGAAGGAACCGATTTGATGATCAGTGATGGAAATTGGCTTCATCATATAGGAAAACCGAAGGGCAGAGTCCATGTCGGTGTTATCTTTGTATTTCTCTCACAGCTATTTCTGTTAGTCTGGTATGTCCAAGTGACTTCATGGAGAATTTCCTGGGAGCTCTAAGTTTTAGTACTCAAACCCACATCTTCTTGGCTTCAGACTCACTTTCTACTCACTGTACCATGCTTGCTTGTATTAATGTGAGTCCTTAATAAAGGGTCCAGTAAATGAATCAGGAGCTGGGAGGTACATTGGATAGGGTACCATACCTGGAAGCAGGAAACCTGAGTTCGAATCTGGCCTCAGACACTTATTAGCTGTGTGACCCTAGGAAAATCACTTTACCCTATTTTCCTCAGTTTTCCCATATGTCAAATGAGCTGGAGAAGGAATCTTCGTTAAGTATCTTTGCCAAGAAAACTGCAAATGGGGTCCTGAAGAACAACAAATGAATGAATGACATATAGATTCATCAATGTCAAGTAACAATCCCAACAACTATCCCTAACATTTTTAAGTGTCTGTTGTATGTAATATATCGTACTGTGTTATTAAGGAAATATGAAGTTTTACTAGACAAGGCTGCTACCCTCAGAGGTGACAGTCCAGTCCCATTCAAATATCTATGTAAAGCATCACCCTGGTCTTAGTGTATCATTAGGGTTTCCCATGCAGAAGTTTAGCATTTTTCATGTATTATTTGTTTAAAGACGGCACACTGGGCTTCGAATCAGGAAAACTTCTTACTGAGTTCAAATGTAGGCTTAGACACTGACTAGCTATGTGACCCTGAACAAGTCATTTAACCCTCTTTGCCTCAGTTTCCTCATCTGTAAAATGAACTGAAAAAGGAAATGGCAGACCACTCCAGTATCTTAACCAAGAAAACACCAAATGGGGTCATGAAGAGTCAGACAAGAGTGAATAATGACAGAACAAGAAATCATTTGCTTATGCATCATTTCTCACTTAGCACTCTCAGTCGCTTTAAAGACATTTCCCCCAACCTGCCTCAGTTTGGCCTGAGGAGGCTATTGCATTTGCACCCAAGTGAACCTGGAGATTCGGTTTGTTTGTTTTTTTGTTTTGTTTTTTCCTTTGGAATCAATGATGTGGGTGATAATTGTGAGAACTCTCTGAGAAGTTTGGACCTCTGAGAAATAGTCTTCATCTCAGAAAAGAAAATGGCAAGCTTGTTTGGCTGGCACTGCCCTCTGCTGGATACTAAAATCATCTTCTACCTTATTCAGTATCCTGTTCATTCGTCAGAAAGGCTTGATCTTAGAGGATATTAGAGCCAGAAGACTCCTTAGAGGTCCTTTCATTCCGCTCCTCCGCTTTATCGATGAGGGACTTCCGGTTCCCCCAAAGAAGTGACTGGCCTAAAGTCACAAAGCAAAGTAGGGTGAGGAGCCTGGCTTTTTGTATCATGGACCTCTTTAGGAGCTTCTCTCAGAATAATATTTTTAATGTATAAAATCCAAATCCCCAGGTTAGAAAGATGCCTCTTAGACTGAAAGAGAGCTATCAAATTTTGCTTTTAAAAACATGGTCACAGACCCCGGGTTGAACCTCCTGGGCTAGAAACCTGGGTTCTCTGAGTCCTACCCCAAAGCTCCTCTAACTCTTGCCCAGAAGGCCAGGTTGCCAGATGCCTCGTTCATTCTCTTTATTTCATTAAATGCTGACAAAGGCTTTCAGGATTGGCCAGTGTAGATGCCAGTGAGTGAGGAAGGAAATGGGGCACGTGAAATGAGATTCCCTGTGCCTTTAACGTCTATAGATCTAGATTTGAACACATAAGAGACCTGAGGTCTATTCCAACCCACTCATTTTACAGATAAGGGAACTGAGGACTAGCAAATGAATGTAAAATATACTACAGGTATCCTTCCACACTGTGGCTTTCCCCATCGTGGATTTGATATATTTCTCTTGGTACTAGAAATTAATTGGGAATTCTGGGGGAGTTTTGTAGAGGCTGCAGATGATACATGAAGGCCAGCAGATAACATAGAAGTTTAGAAATTCAGCAATGCCTAAAATATATGAATAGCATTGTATAATATCAACATATTTTATCTTTTAATACCATAAATATACATGATTTCTTTTATTGTAAATACTCCATAAAAGAAAAAAATCAGACTTCTTGTCTGGCATGAAGAGAGGGTCAAAAAATTTACATGGATTTTCTAGGTCATGGGGGTGCTGCACCCCTAACCCCAGAAACGTGTATATGCTATTATATATTCATACACATTGGGCATTTACTATGAGAGAGAATTGTGCTAAGTGCTAAGGACACAGAGGGAAGAGCAAGGTTCCATAGGTAATAACTGATTTTTTTAGAGCTCAATTCTCCCCAAATTCTTACCTTCCAGTATTGACCCATGTTTTTTGTTTTGTTTTAACTCTCAAATTCTGCCTCTGATTTGCTGTTTAATTTTTGTTCCTTGTTTTAGAGTTTTCCAGCTCCAGCTTTTCATTCCTTCTCCCTCCTCAGTACATAGTCATTCTTTTGTTCAGTGTCCTTGGAGTCATGGTAAAGGTTTTGTGGGAGGATCTGCTTTTGTCTAAGGTCAAGAAACCACCCACATAGGAACACGGTAAAAGAATACAGCCACAGAGAGCTGAGCACGTGTGCCCAGATGAGTCACTTTATCACCTGCCAACCCTCAGGAAATGATGTCTGTTCTCAGTGTTCTTGTCTTCCTTTCTTGGATTAGCTTTCTATTTGACCCTTGACCATTCTACCACCAGGTACCCCTCATCTGCAAGAAGTCCCTGTCTATTCAGGGTACCTTCCTATGACTTGGTATAGTGGTACCACCAATGATCCTGGAGTCTGAGGACTTGGGTTCTTGAGGATTTTGTCTCTGATGCCCCATTACCTGTGCACAGACCTTGGGTAAGTCACTCAACCTCTATGGGCTTCAAGTCCCTCATCTGTAAAATGAGGTAGTTGAGGTAGATGATCTCTGTGGTGCCTCCTACATCTTGTTTAATGATCCTATGAACCTATGGGTATTTCTCACCAGGACATTCATGCTCTAGTCCTTACCTATTTTAGAAATGGAAAATGTCAGCTCTGGAAGAACCCTAACAAGTCATTTAGCATAAATAAGTAAACCAAAGCATAGAAAAATGGAAAGATTTGCCTACGATCATGTAGCTATTGAGTGACAAAAATGATAGCTCATATTTACATTACTCTTTAAGGCTTTCATTTTATATATCTTATTAATTCCTCATAACAACCAAAACAGGAAGGTACTATTATTGCTCCCTAATTTTTTACAGAGGAGAAACTCAGCCAGGTTGAGCGTCTTGCCAAGAATCAAATAGCTAAGAAGTATTTGAGATGATTGGAATCTAGAGCTTCCTGACTGCAGCCCATCACTCTACTTTGTTGTTCAGTCATTCATTCCTATCCAAAACTTTGTGACCCCACAGATGATTTCTTGGCAAAAATACTGGAGTGATTTGCCATTTCTTTCTAGTGGATTAAGACAAACAGAGATTAAGTGGCTTGCCCAGGGTCACCCAACTAGTCAGTATCTGGGGATGGATTTTAATTTGAGTCATCCTGACTCTAGGAATAGTGCTCCATCCACTGAGCCATTTGGCTGCCCCATTCTACTACCTCTATAGGATGCTAGAGCTCAGTTCTCCTAACTTCTTATCCAGTATTCTTTCCATTCTTCTTTATGCCTTCTCTTGTGATCTGTTTTTCCCCAACTTAATCTGACAAACTCAGGGTATCAATGGCCAATAATAATGATCTCTTCAATGAGATCCATAAAGAATCAGAAGAGATCCACCAAACAGTCCATACAAGGTGAGGGAAACACCTATTGTATTTTTAAAGCCTCCTGTTTAGACTATGATATGCCGTAGGATGGCCATTCCATTAAGTTAGCCCTGAGACACCTAAATCCTGGGAAGACATAAAAGAGGGTTAATAAATCTGGCCAAGAATTAAAGAGGAGTAAGAGGATGAGATGGATCATCTTTGTAAATTGTGCAGTGTTTTTAACTAATCTAAGTTGTTCTAAGACATAAAATCCACATTTTTAAAAAAGTCTTATTGTCTTTCTTAGAAGCAATACTGAGTGTTGGTTCCAAAGCAGAAGAGTGGAAGGTCTAGGTCAAGTGACTTCCTTGGGATCACACAGCTAGGAATTGTAAAAGGCCAGATTTGAACGTAGGATCTCCTATCAGCAGGACTGGATCTCTTTCTACTGAGACATTTGGCACCCCTGAAACAATCCTTTGATGGAAATGTTCTCCATTATATTCTATATGAGAAATAAATCTCTTAACTAATTCTTTTTTTTAACCCTTACCTTTTACTTTAATATCAATTCTAAGACAGAAAAGCAGTCATTGCCAGGCAATCAGGAGTAAGTGACTTGCCCAGGGTCACACAGCTAGGAAGTACCTGAGGCTAGATTTGAACCTGAGTTCTCCAGGACTGGCACTCTATGCACTGAACCACATAGCTGCCCCAACTGATTCATTTTTAATCCATTGGAAAGATGAGTGTGCTTGACCAAGAAAAGGAAAATCATATGGACTGACACTAGGAAATATTAGTAGATGTGTCTCACTCCTTAAGACCCTGGGGCATAAATAGGCTGGATTTCCCATTTTCTTTCATTTGTGGAATTGTTTCTTCAAATAAAAAAAAAAGGAGAGGATATAAAGTTTTGGGTTGGAAGGTTTGGAATGACTTCATCTGCTGGAGCCTGCCCCTCAAAGGTTACCTCAGATCTATTCTGGGGGAATCAAGTATGTGTCTATTTACATTTTCTCTCACTCCTTAGAATGTAAATTGCTTGAGGACAGCGACTATTTTTTGTCTTTCTTGGCATCTCTCAGGGTTAGCACAGTGCCTTAACATTAATTTTGTCCTTACAGAATGCTTCTTCATGTATTGATTAATACTCAGACAGATACGGGATCTTAATGAGTGTTGTATTCCCTCCAGTGATGCACATTGCAATTCATGCACACTTGTTCATCCTGGGTGACTCATTCATATGTTCCCACCAGGGAGGGCAAACTGGTTCTCTTGAGAGATACCATCCATCCAAGCTTAAACAAGTTAACAGAGAACTTGGATTTCTAAGCTATGAATCCAAACTCTTTTCTTCTAAAAAGGATGAGATTTTTCTTGCAATATATTCCCTGATTTTAATATTGTGAAGTTTCATGGGAAATTTACAGATGAAAGGCAAAAGAGGCTATTTAAACTGATTTACTTCCTTTATTTTTCTGAAATTTTCCTTTCTCTTATGCAGAAATCTAGAAACGATGTTGCCTCTTTTTCCAGAGCTTTGATCCTTTCTAGACTATCTTCCTTTCCAAAAGTTTCCCAAGTAGAATGGATGATTATAAAACTACATAGGAAATGTTCCCTTTCACTTGTACAAAAATATTTATAGCCACACCCTTTATGGTGGCAAATAATTGGAAAATTAGGGAATTTCCTTTGATTGGGGGATGGCTGGACAAATTGTGGTATCTGTTGGTGATGGAATACGATTGTACTAAAAGGAATAATAAAGTGGAGGAATTCCATGGAGACTGGAACAACCTCCAGGAATTAATGCAGAATGAGAGGAGCAGAACCAGGAGAACAATGTACACGGATTGATTACTGAGATTGATATACTATGGTATAATCGAAAGTAATGGACTATTCCATTAGCAGCAATGCAATGATGTAGGACAATTCTGAGGAATTTATGAAAAAGAACACTATCCACATTCAGAGGAAGAACTAAGGAAATAGAAACACAGAAGAAAACAATTGCTTGATTATATGGGTTGATGGGGATATGATTGGGGATGCAGACTCTAAACGATCACCCTGGTGCAAATATCAATAATATGGAAATGGGTCTTGATCAATTACACATGTAAAACCCAATGGAATTGCATTTCGGCTATTGGAGGGGGTGGTGGAAAGGGAATGGAAAGAACATGAATCATGTAACCATGGAAAAATTGTCTAAATTAATTAATTAAATAAAATCTCAAAAAAAAAAAGAAAGAAAATTTTCCCTTTGCTTTGGAATATAGGTAGAGTGAAGGGAGACCTAAGATTTATAAGAGAGATGTGATACCAGAATGGATTTTTCTGCTTCAATGAATACACTGTGGGGATTCATTGTGGGCAGCAAAGTGGGCCTGAAGTCAGGAAGACTCATGAGTGCAAATCTGGCCTCAGACAGAGGCTATCTATATGACTCTGGGAAAGTCACTACACCTCCTTTGACTTGGTTTCCTCATCAATAAAATGAGTTGAGAAGGAAATGGAGAACAAGATGAAGAAGAAAAAAGACACTCTAGAACACTCGGGTCAAGATGGTTCCAGATTAGAAGCAGGGCTCTACCTCTCCTCTTCACCAATCGAGACAGAGTGCCTCACAATAAAAACCAAAATCAAATGATTGAAGGAGTTCCACAGCAGGGCACAGCACAGAAGGTAGGCAAAAGTTAGGGCATTTCCATGCTAAAAGGGGGTGAAATTTCCCCCACCAAGGAATGAGCTAATCTCCCCTCCCCCACTTCACCTACCTTTCCAGAGTCTGAGTGAGCATGGGACAAATTTCTAAATTCTAGGAGGGATGCTGACTGAGGTCAACACAGACTTACCCCTAAGAGAAACTAGACTCCAAACACTGGGAGACTGAGGAAATGTTGAGATGGGCTGCAGAACTTGGGGAAAGGGGGAGGCTCACAGCAAAACACCACAGAGAACAAAAAAAAAGACCTCAGGCTAAAATCTCTCCAGTTCTCAATACAGAGACTTCCCTACACTCCACACACAGACCTCTTCCCAAGCAATCTTTAAGTTATCAGGGCCTGGACCTGCCACTAAAAGCAGCTGGACACTGCTGAGGACTGGGAAAAATATCATCACTGCAAAAACCTCTCCAGAGGCCAATACAAAGATCCCCAAATTCCTCATTTAGACATCTGACCAGGAAGGAACAAGGCAATTGCCACCAACTCCCAGGAACTAAAATCCAGAAATACAAAAACAAATAAACAAACAAAAAAACAAGAAGAAAATATTGACCCATTATAATTTTTATACAGTGTGGAAAGGAAACAAGACTGACAGTTTGTGGGGGAAAGGCCCACTGGGAGTGGCAGTGGGGTCTTGTGACTAGCACTTCCTTCTGGCCATGTGGGGCTAGCTTCCGGGTGTTGGAGGAGAGAGGAGCTTGTTCAGCCCAGTCTGGAGTGGCATGCTCCTCTTGGTTCAGCTGGACGATTCAGGCCCAGTCGCTTCTGAAGGTTAGACCTGTTCTTGTTTGCTTTCTATCTACTGCTAAGATTCTGAACTATACAAAACTGGACTGATATAGAGGAGACAGAAGTGGGAAAACCCTCTGCCAGCCTCTAGGGCCTGGCCCTATACTCTGAAGCTAAGGAAAAACTCCAATTCCAACTGTATTATTAACTTCATATTATTTGAATTCGCAGTTAGATAAGTGGACTATCTTTTCTGGTTATAGAGGGAGCTGAAAATCAGTTCAGTCATCAAGGCAATAAAAGACCTTGTTGGACCCCTGCTGTTTCCTCTCAGCAGGGGGCATCTCCCTCCCTTGCCTCACCAAGCAGTGTTCCCTCTCTCCCCTTAACTCCTCCTTACCCTCATACAAACCTCCCTTATTATCCCCAATTTTTCCAATCCAATTTCCCTTCCCAATAAATATTACAACAGAAAATCCCAGACTAAAGAAGAGACAGCAGAAGATGACCAACTATTAAACACACCTAAACCTTCAAAAAAAAAAAAGGAAATTGGACACAAGTTCCTGAAGACTTTAAATCTGAGATTGTCAAAAAAATGCAAGAGATGTGGCAAGAAAAGTGGGAAATAGTCCAAAAAGAAAATAATAGTTTAAAAGACAGGATCTCCCGCTTGGAAAATGAAGCCCAGAAATCAAATGAAATAATAAGTAAATTAAAGACCAGAAACGACTGCTGGAAGTCATGAAAAGCAGGATAGATCAAACCGAAAAGGAAAAACAAAAGATCTTAGCTGAAAACCAGTCATTAAAAACTAGAATTAGGCAAGTCGAAGTCAATGATCTCACAAGACAGCAAGAATTAAAAAAGCAAAGTCAAAAGAATTAGATTAGAAGATTAGAAGTCATCACAAAATATCTCATTAAGAGAGTGGTTGACCTTGAAAATAGATATTGGAGAAACAATTTGAATCATAGGTAGCCCTACCTGAAAACCTGGAAACAAACAGAAACCTTGACACCATACTACAAGAAATTACCCAAGAAAACTGCCCTGAGGTTCTGCAACAAGAGGGCAAAATAGACCTTGAAGGAGTCCATAGATCACCCACTACACTAAATCCTCAAAAGACAACCCCGAGGAATGTAATTGCCAAATTCAAGAGCTTCCAAACTAATGATAAAATATTAAAAGAAGCCAGAAAGAGGCAATTTAGATAGAAAGGAGCACTAATCAAGATTACACATGATCTGGCAGCCTCCACACTAAAAGACCACAAGGCTTGAAATATGATATTCATAAAGGCAAGAGAATTGGGTCTAAAACCAAGGATCACCTACCCATCAAAATTGATTATATACTTCCAGGGAAAAGTATGAGTATTCAACAAAATAGAAAACTTCCAAATATTTGTAAAGAAAAGACAAGAACTAAAAAGAAAATTTGACATCAAAATAAAAAACCAAGAGAAACATGAAAAGATAAATAAGAAAGAGAGGAGTCTTATTATTTTTTTTGTTCTCTAGGGGCCTCAATAAGGTCACATATTCCTATATGGAAAAATGTTATTTGTAACTGTCAAAAATTGTACTCACTACTCTAGCAGTTAGAAGAATTGTCCATATGTAGAGGTTGGGTACTAAGTGGTTTAAAATTATATATAAAAAATGAGAAGAAAGGGGGGAGGGGAGAATGGCACCAAGAGAAACTTGAAGGAATAAGAAAATTAGGATAATCTCTACTACACAAAAAGGCACATGGGAGTGGGAGGGGAAGAATACAACTATAAGAAGAAGAAGAGAGTGCTAAAAGGTAATACTCGACCTTACTCTCAGTGGAATCAATTCCAAGAGGGAAGAGCATCTAGATCCATTGGAGTATCGAACTCTATCTTACCCTATAAGGAAGTTGAGAGAGGAAAACTAAGGATAGGAGTGGGGAAGGTAGTTTAAAAAGGGGAGGGAAATAGAGGGGAAAGGGAATATAATAGACCATAAAAAATTAAAAGGGGAATAAAAAGGGAGGGGGCAGAAAGGGAGGATGAGGAGGGAAGCAATACAAGAGAGGGGGAGAGTGTGTGGGGTACCTTAAAAATACCCCCCAAAATGAGAGAGGAATGAGAAGGGGGGGTGAAGAAAGGAAAGTAAAATAAGGGTGAAGATTAGGGGGACTGATTAAAAACAGAACACCATTGTAGAAGGAAATAATGAAAGAGGAAAGGGCAGGACAAGGAGAGAAAATCAAAATGTTGGGGAATACACAAGTAGTCAAAACTTTGAATTGTGAATAGGATGGACTCACCTGTAAAGCAGAAGCAAATAGCAGAGTGGATTAGAAGCCAAAATCTCAATTCTACCATATGTTGTCGACAAGAAACACACCTGAGGAAGGTAGATACCCATAGGGTAAAAGTAAGCAAATGGAGTAAATTCTATAGGACATCAACTGAGAAAAAGAAGGCAGGAGTTACAATCATGATATCTGAAATATCCAAAGTAAAAATAGATCTAGTTAAAAGAGATAGGGAAGGTAATTACATCCTGATAAAAGGCAGCATAGACAATGAGGAAATACCAGTACTCAACATGTATGCACCAAATGGCATAGCATCAAATTTCTAAAGGAGAAGCTAGTGGAGGTCAAAAATAAAATAGATAGAAAACTTTTACTAGTGGAAGACCTGAACTTTCCTCTATCAGAACTAGATAAATCAAACCAAAAAATAAATAAGAAAGAGGTAAGAGAAGTGAATGAAATCTTAGAAAAATTAGAGTTAGTAGATATGTGTAGAGAAAATAAAGAGGGACAAAAAGGAACACACCTTCTTTTCAGCAGCACATGGTACATTCACAAAGACTGACCATGTACTAGGGCATAAAAACATTGCAAAGAAGTGCAAAAAAGCAGAAATAATAAATGCGATATTTTCAGATCACAATTCAATTAAAATAATAATTAGTGAGAGAGGGGCAGAGTCAAGCCGGTGGCCTAGAAGCAGCAGAAGTTCAGACCTCTGAATACCCTTCCTTACCTATCACAAACTGAATGCTTCTAGGGGACTGAAAATCAAACCTAACAACAAGAGAGATGCAAGAAACCCTCCTGCTATACTCAATTCAAAAGGTAAGCCCCCCCCAAAAAAAAGATGGAATCTGAGAACACTTGGGTTTAGGGGGAAGGCAGAAGGAAGGTCCCAGGACCTCTCCTCACCCCACCTAGAGCTCTAAGACTCCAACAGAAGCAGAAACCTCTGGGCAGGCAAAGGAGCTGGTCTGGAGGATGTACCTTGTGGGCAGGGCTGGCCCAGGCTTAGAGCATTGAATATAGGTGGTGGGGAAGAAGCTGGAGAGGGAGCATAGAGCAGGCAACCTGGTCAGAGCTGCAGAGACCCTCCATATTGCTCCAGCCTTCCAGGAGGTTTTGGCCTCAGAGCACACCCAGTCCAACCCAGCTGAACATAATCCCATCAAAAGTCTTCAGAGTTCAGGGAAGCCCAAGCTGCACCACCCCTGCCCCACAGACTGCTGGACTTTAATCCAATAAAAAGCCTCCAGAGGACAGGGAAGCTCAAACTCCAACACCCATCACCCAAAGACTGCACAGAGAGATCTCCTGACAAAGCTCCAAGAGTAGAGACTGACAGAAAGCCCCCAAACCAAAAAAAAAAAAATGAGAGGAGCAAGAGCATAGACAAATATGGGAAGCAAAGAAGGGGGTAAATATGAGCAAACAACAGAAAAAGAAGAAATACATTACAATAGACAGTGTCTACAGGCAACAATCTAAGAGGAAATGGAACAGAGGAGGAGGAGGCAAGCAATAAAAGAGAAATCCCAGAGAATTGGATACAGGCTTTGGAAGAACTCAAAATGCAATTCAAAACACAATTAAGAGAGGCTGAAGACAATTGGGAAAAGAATTTAAAAACTAAGATAAGTCATCTGGAAACAGAAAATAGTGTCTTGAAAGCCAAAATAAACCAGCTTGAAAATGAGGCAAAGGAGATGGAAGATGAGGCAGAGAAGATGAAAGATGAGGCAAAGGAAATAAGAGATGAGGTAAAGAGAATGAAAAATGACCCCCAAAGAAAATCAGACCAGAATGATAAGGATAACCAAAAAGCCAGGGATGAAATCCAGTCTTTAAGAACCAGAATACAACAACTAGAATTAAGTGACTTCAGAAGGCAGTAGGACACTATTAAACAAAACCAAAAGAATGAAAAATTTGAGGAAAATATGAAGCATCTCATTCACAAAACAGAGGATTTAGAAAATCATTCGAGTAGAGACAATTTAAGAATCATTGGTTTACCAAAAGCCAATGACAAAAGAAAAATCCTGGACATGATACTACAGGAAATTATTCAAGAAAACTGCCCCGATGTTCTAGAAGAAGAGGGAAAAGTAGAGATTGAAACAATCCACAGATCACCTCCTGTACTTAATCCCCAACTGACAACACCCAGGAATGTTATAGCCAAATTCAAGAACTACCAGACCAAAGAAAAGATATTACAAGCTGCCAAGAAGAAGTCATTCAGATACCATGGAACCACAGTGAGGATAATGCAGGATCTGGCTACATCCATATTGTACACAGAGACTGATACCCTGTGGTAAAATCGAATGTAATGGACTTCTCCATTAGTGGCAATGCAGTGATCTTGGACAACTTGGAGGCATCTATGAGAAAAGCCACTATCCACATTCAGAGGAAATACAGTGGGAGTAGAAACACTGAAGAAAAACAATTGCTTCAATACATGGATCGAAGGGATATGGTTGGGAATGTAGACTCTTAATGAACATCCTAGTGCAAACATCAACAACATGGAAATAGGTTCTGATCAAGGATACAAATAATACCCAGTGAAATTGCACGTTGGCTGTGGGAAGGGTGGATGGAGGGGAGGGAGGGAAATAATGTGATTATAGTAACCAAAGAATAATGTTCTAAATTGACTAAATAAACTAATTCAAATGTGAAAAAAATAAAATATCAATTAGTAAGGATTTATGGAGAGGCAAATCAAAAAGTAATTAGAAATCAAATATGATTCTTCAAAATCAGTTAAAAAACAAATCATAGAAACAATTAATAATTTCATTAAAGAAAATTACAATGATGAGACATCCTTTCAGAATCTATGGGATGCAGCCAAAGTAGTACTTAGGAGGAAAATTTATAGCCTTGAGTTCATATATTAACAAATTAGAGAGGGCAGAACGCAATGAATTGGGCATGCAAATTAAAAAACTAAAAAGTGAACAAATTAAAAATCTCCAAATGAAAACTAAATTAGAGGTCCTAAAAATTAAAGGAGAAATTAACAAAATTTAATGTAAAAGAACTACTGAATTAATATATGACTAGAAGCTGGTGCTTTGAACAAAGACAAAAAAAAATAGACAAAGTAGTTGTTAATCTAATAAAAAAAAAGGAAAGAAGAAAGCCAAATTGAGAGTATCCAAGATGAAAAGGGAGACCTCACCTCTAATGAAGAGGAAATTAAGGCAATCATTAAAAACTATATTGCCCAATTATCTGGCAATAAATATGGAAATTTAGCTGATATGGATGAATAGATTAACAGAAGAAGAAATAGAATACTTAAATAACCCCACATCAGAAAAAGAAATTGAATAAGCCATCAAAGAACTCCATAAGAAAAAAATCCCTAGGGCCTGATGGATTCATAAGTGAATTCTATCAAACATTTACAGAACAAGCAATCCCAAATCTATACAAATTATTTGATATAACAAAGAAGGAGTTCAGCCAAATTCATTTTATGACACAAATATGGTACTGATTCCAAAGCCAGGTGGATCAAAAACAGAGAAAGAAAACTACAGACCAATCTCCTTAATGAACATAGAGCAAAAATCTTAAATAGAATACGAGCAAATAGACTCCAGCGAGTAATCATGAATGTTATTCATTATGATCAGGTAGGATTTATACTAAGAATGCAAGGATGGTTCAATATTAGGAAAACCATTCACATAATTGACCATAGCAACAAGCAAATCAACAAAAATCACATGATTATCTCAATAGATGCAGAAAAAGCATTTGACAAAGTACCACATTCATTCCTATTGAAAACACTAGAAAACATAGGTTTAGAAGGGCCTTTCCTAAAAATAATAAACAGCATAAATTTGAAATCATCATCCAGCATAATCTGCAATGGGGATAAACTAGAAGACTTCCCAATAAGATCAGGAGTGAAACAAGGATGCCCATTATCACCTTCATTGTTTAACATTGTACTAGAAACACTAGCTGTAGTAATTAGAGAAGGAAAAGAATTTGAAGGTATTAAAATAAGTAATGAGGAGACCAAGCTATCACTCTTTGCAGATGATATGATGGTTTACTTAAAGAATCCTAGAGAATCAACTAAGAAGCTAGTAGAAATAATCAACAACTTTAGCAAAGTTGCAGGATACAAAATAAACCCACCCAAAACATTAGCATTTCTATATACTTCCAGATGATCCCAGCAACAAGATTTAGAAAGAGAAATTCCTTTTAAAATCACTATAGACAATATGAAATGCTTAGGAATGTATCTGCCAAGATAAATATAGGAACTATATTAACACAACTACAAAACACTTTCCACACAATTAAAACTAGATCTAAATAATTGGAAAAACATTAATTGCTCATGGGTAGGATGAGCTAACATAATAAAAATGATAATCCTACCCAAACTAATTTACTTATTTAGTGTCCTACCCATCAAACTACCAAAGAACTTTTTTTACAGAATTAGAAAAAAAAATAACAATTTATTTGGAAGAACAAAAAATCAAGAATATCAAGGGAAATAATGAAAAAAATGTGAAGAAAGGTGGCCTAGCAGTACCAGATTTTAAATTGTACTATGAAGCAGTGATCATCAAAACCATGTGGTACTGGTTGAGACAGAGGGAGGATCAGTGGAATAGAGTTGGGGTAAATGACCTGAGTAAGACAATCTATGGGAGAGATTAGGTTTAGATCAACATCTCACACCCTACAGCAAGATAAACTCAGAATGAGTGACTGACTTGAACATAAAGAAGGAAACTATAAGTAAATTAGGTGAACACAGAATAGTATACTTGTCAGATCATTGGGAAAGGAAAGATTTTAAGACCAAGCAAGAGTTAGAAAAAATTACAAAATGCAAAATAAATAATTTTGATTACATTACATTTAAAAAGTTTTGTACAAGCAAAACCAATGCTATCAAATTAGAAGGGAAGCAACACATTGAGAAACAATCTTTATAACAAAAACCTCTGGCAAAGATCTAATCACTCAAATTTATGAGGAGCTAAATCAGTTGTACAAAAAATCAAGCCATTCTCCAATTGATAAATGGGCAAGGGACATGAATAGGCAGTTTTCAGATAAAGAAATCAAAACTATTAATAAGCACATGAAGAAGTGTTCTAAATCTCTTATAATCAGAGAGATGCAAATCAAAACAACTCTGAGGTATCACCTCACATCTAGCAGATTGACTAACATGACAGCAAAGGAAAGTAATAAATGTTGGAGGGGATGTGGCAAAGTAGGGACATTAATGCATTGCTGGTGGAGTTGTGAATTAATCCAACCATTCTGGAAGTCAATTAGGAACTATGCCCAAAGGGCACTAAAAGACTGCCTACCCTTTGATCCAGCCATACCACTGCTGGGTTTGTACCCCAAAGAGATTATTATCTGACTTGTATAAGAATATTCATAGCTGTACTGTTTGGAGTGGCAAAAAATGGAAAATGAGGGGATACCCTTCGATTGGGGAATGACTTGACAAATTGTGGTATCTGTTGGTGATGGAATACTATTGTGCTCAAAGGAATAATAAACTGGAGGAATTCCATGCGAACTGGAACAACCTCCAGCGTGAAAGGACCAGAACCAGGAAGACGTTGTACACAGAGACTGATACACTGTGGTAAAATTAAATGTAATGGACTTCTCTACTAGTAGCAATGCAATGATCCAGAACAATTCAGAGGGATATATGAGAAGGAAAGCTATCCACATCCAGAGGAAGAACCGTGGGAAAAGAAACACAGAAGAAAAATTGCTTGATCACATGGATCAATGTGGCTATGACTGGGAAAGTAGATGCTAAAAGATCACCCTAGTGCAAACATCAACAACATGGAAATAGGTCTTGAACAATGACTCATGTTAAACCCAGTGGAATTACGGGTCAGATATGGGAAGGGGTGGGGGAAGGGGAGGAAAAGGACATGAGTCTTGTAACCATGGAAAAATATTCTAAATCATCTAATTAATTTTCAAAAAAAAAACAATAAAATAATAAAAAATAAAAATATATTCAGGATTCAAAAAAAAAAGCCACTCTAGTATTTTTGCCAAGAAAATCTCCAAATGGAGCCATAAAGAGTCAAATACAACTGAAATGACTGAAAAACAAAATTCATTATCAGCTTTGCTCATGGTACTTGCCCAACTGATACCACAGAGTTGAAATAATGATACTAATAATGATGGTGTTGATGATGATGTTGAGATACTGAAGTTTATTTGATTCCTCAGTACACCTCAGTGAAGTAGGTCTGAGATCCTCCCTCATTGGGACCAGTGTGCTTTAAATCTTCAAGGCAGATTGTTAAAAAACAGGAAACAGATTTATTCTGGAACAGCAAAGAAGTTGGAAGGGAGAATTAAGGAAAAGGATTCCCTAGCTCTAATGAAATTCTCACTAGCCTCCCCCTTCTACACTCCCTCACAGCAGTTTCTTCTGTTATCTTTTTGTTCCCTAAACCCTGGTCTAACGCTTGCTAGATTCCCCAAAATTCACTACCTACACCTGACTAATTAATCCTCCCAGGTTGGTTTATAGGATGAAACAGGTATTCAAGATATAGTCAGGATTGAAATCTCAGTGGTTGAGTAGAGCCCACCTGGGCCTGACCGGAGTTGAGTCAGACCCTCACCAATACTCTTTGAGACAGGCTAGATGTTCACAGATCTCCTTCAGGACAATCTTCTTAGCAGACAGGACTTCCCAGCATACAGGAACACTTTTAAATTTACTTCAAAGTAGGTTTTCTTTAAGCAGGAACACACAGAGAAAAGGTATCTTGATTCTCCTCAGCTCTAGGGGACAGGAAGTCAAAACCTCCAGTTCACTCAAGAGAGGAAGTCAAGAACCCTGAGCAACAGTTGGTGTCCCCTAAAATACTCTCTCTGAGTTCCAGAATCCAGAATCATTTAGTTACTGGAATGTGCCTAGCTCTCCTCTTGCAAAACTCTCTCTCTTACTTATTTCAACCCATTTCTCCTCTTTCCTTCTAACAGAGTGTAAGCTCCTCAAAGGCAAAAGATGCTTCATTTTTATCTCAAGTCCATAGCACAGTGCCTCATATTTGCTGCTAAGGTGCTTTTAAAAGTATTTCTTGATTGATTGATTAAAATGTTCTCAAAGAAAACTTACTGAGAAAGCACAGAGTGCCTAAAAGAAAGCATGGTATCTGGAGTCAGAGAACTTGAGTTCCAATCTAGCTATTATTTATTTATCTATGACCTACCTACTATCTATCAGCTATTCTATATATTATCTGTCTACCTATTTATAGGACCAGTTTGATCAACTCTAAAATGAGGAGTTTGAACTTGGATGCCCCTTCCAACTTGAGATCTATGTTATTATTTTAAAAGCTAATGGGCTATTATGCAACTATGAAAACACTCTCACACTCAAACATATAAAATGAGAGGAAGATATCAACAGTATAGCCTCCCTATCTAGGTCTTAAAAGTTATGGGAAGCTATATGACCCTGGGCAAGTCATAACCCCTATTGCCTCGCCCTTACGACTCTTCTTCCTTGGAGCCAATATATAATATTGATTCTGTATTTAAAGATAAGGTAAGGATTTAAAAAAGAGTGATGGAGTGTACTTAGTAGGGTGACATAGGCATAGAGGGACTCAATAAATATCTGTCCATTTGTAAATTTTAATTCATTTTAATTCATTTAATTTAATAATTCAATGAATTAATAATAAATAATTTAATTTGTAAATATTAATGCTGAAAAAAGGAATAGTATTAGAATAGGTAAGACCTAGATTGGCTAGAAAAGTTCTTTAGATACTAACATATGTTGACAAATCCTGTTTGGGCTGGCCTGAGTCAGGACCTGGGTTCAAACTGCATTCTTTTTATTCATGAGCCTATGTTCCTATGACATAGAGTTAAGCAAAGAATGAGAATTTCACAGAATTAAACCCTTTCTGGGGGTTATATGTCAGTAAGACAAGTTAGTACAGGGAATTCTATGGGAAGAGTTTAAGATATGAAGCCAAATCAGGCCTGAACTATCTTTGAGGACAGTAATAGGCTTAGGGCCCACAGAAAAAGACTTTATACACTTTTATGGATTGAAGGGGAATAGCAAGACTTGAATTGGGATGGAAGTAATAAAAAAATGATCAAGGATGATAAACCCAAAGAGAATGGTATACTGGTAAATATTTAACTACTAGCTCTCTGGAAAGAAAAATATATGCATGTACAGTTTTAATTAATTTTTTCTTTTTTTATTATTTCTCATTTGAATTCGTTAATATTTTCTTGATCATTTTCTTAAGTCTAGACAATCAACAAAATAATAAATCAAGCCCTAACTTATAACTTATAATATTTGCCCATTTCTGAGATGTGAATGTTCTTACTGAAAATTTTAACAATCAGCCCTTGAGAACAGGTATGAGCCAGTTTCATATATCTTTGATTGGTAGTGCAACTGGTAGGGGCTGCTTAATGCTTAAAAATTGAGCTGAGCTAATGAGAGAAAAGGAGACAGAAAGAGAAGGAAAGAATAGATAAGTAAAGAAATGATAGATAATAGATAGATTGATAGTAGATAGATAATAGATGAATGATAGAAATTGAAATTGAAGATACTGGGCAATGACAAATGGATCTGCAGAAAAAAAGCAAGGAGGTCAGAATTTGGAACACCAATCATCAGGGGAGGGGAGACTGTTTTCAATGGAACCTTGAAGTTAGCAGTTAAGCAGCTTCATCTGGCTGAGAATTCATTCCTTCTCTGGCTGTTTGACCAGAAAGTGGAAGACAGACCCCTTCATCTCCTCTCTATCTATTGCCTTCTACATAGACTGTGAGCTGAAGAGAAATTTGGTTTAATCCAAAAGAAACTTGTCAGCAGTGCTGTTAATATCTACCCCTAGGGGAAGATAATTCTATTTCTGAATTGAACATATTTCAAATCTTCAATCAACAAGATAACTTAGAAATTAGGGAGAACCTAATTTCCCTCTTCCCTTCCCCTAACCTCTTCTTACCCCTTCTCCCTAAAGAATATAATTCCCTTTAATTAAAGGACTGATTGTGGGATTTGATTATTAGGGGGAAAATATTCAAACCTTACCACCTGAGAGAAAATTTTTCATCCAGACAGTTAGGGAAGGAACAGGAAGTAGTGTAGGGGAGGGGCTCAAGAATATTAAGTCTCTCATTTGTCTTGCTTCCTGGTGCAACTTTTATAAAATTCCCACCACTATATTTCACCAAGTTTCATTATCTACTACAAAATGATAAGCAGATGTAAACTGGATAATTGATAGGTAGATAAATAGATAATAGAGAACTAGAGGATACATAAAAGATAAATATAGACATAATGGTAGGTAGATATATGATAGATAGTAGATAACAAAGATGGAGAGATGGATAGAGAGATAATAGGTCAGTAGATCAATAATAGAGAGATTGATGGTATAATATATATGATAGATAAATAAATGACAGCTAGATAATAGAGAGATAGGTAGGTAAAGAAATAGATGATAGATAGATAGATAGATAGATAGATAGATAGATAGATAGATAGATAGATAGATAGATAGATGGATGGATGGATGCATAGGTAAGTGGGTAGGTAGGTAAGTAGGTAGGTAGTTTAATTGCTTACTATGTACCAGATGCTGTGCTAAGTGTTAGAGATATAAATATGAACAAGCAAGACATTCTAATGGAGGTAGACAACCCATGAAGGAAAGTTGAAAAGAAAGAAGAGATACAGTTGTTAAGAAGATGGAAAAGTCCAGAGAGTCCAGAATAAAATCAGGAGAGAAATAAGCTTGGATATCCTGGGCACCTCCTAAAATGTCCAGAATCTTACCAGTCAGAGGTGAGGACTACAGGGGTGGAGGCATCTCCAGGATGAGAAAGCTACTGTTGAGGTGGTGAAAAAGTCTAGACAGTCAGGAGTGGAGCCAGGAGAGAAAACCACAGCAAACTCAGCATTAAAACAGAATGTTTCTAAGTATAGGTGACAATGATTGTGCTTATAATCTGTCTCTGGTGGCTCTTTGCTACGATGGGCACTTTGGAGAATTGTAGGATCATTTATCTAGAGGCAGCAGGGGCCTGAGAGGCCATTTATGTTTGCCACCATTTTCCAGTTTAAGGAATTAAGTCTTAAGGAGATTTAATTATTTGCCCAATGTTACACAAGAAGTAAACATCAGAAGTAAGATTTGAACCCAGTAGCTCTGTATATTTCAGGAGTAGGAAAAGAGGAAAGATTATCCCAGAGACTGACTGAAGGGAAAAACCTACCAGCCCATAACTGGGTAAGATGCTGAGAAATACTAAGCCTTCTCTGGAGGCCACATCAGAGGGGACCACATTATTGTCTGGGGAATAATTTGAGCTAGTAATCAACTGTGATTCTGTGATTCTGATTTTCCCTTCTTCTAGGGGAATTATGATCAAGTTAAAAACATTCGAATGATCATCAGTATAGGATAGTTGGTGAGGCTCTGTGGAAGGCAATGTGGTACCATGGACAGAGTGCTCTATAGTCAGAAGTCTTGAGTTCAAACCCCAGCCCTGCTATTTGTACCTTGGGTGACCTTGAGCAAATGACCTCATTTCTCTGGGGTTTCATTTTCTCATCTATTAAACAAGGGGGATGAATTAGATCATCCTAAAAAGTGGCCTCAGACACGATCCAAGGTAAGCCTTTTAACCCCCATTGCCTAGCCCTTACCACTCTTCTGCTTTGGAAGCAACACACAATGTTGATTCTAGATGGAAGGTAAGGGCTTCCAGATCTAAATCTATGACCTATATAGTCAAGTGAGAAGTTGCTTAGAGAGGTCAGCTTGCCTGTGGCTTTGGGGTGGACTAGGAAGACAACTGGACCTATTTCAAAACAAGACTCAAAAAGAAAATATGGGCTGGACCCTGACAATGACAAATATGCCAGTTTTTATGCCTTTGTTCCCCTCTGGCTATTTCAAGTTCAAGGCCAAGTGCAAGTTCACATTAGGTCGTAGGCTTTTTGTTTTGTTTTATCAGAGGTATTTATTTCCTGGCAAAACTGCTGGCTAAGCTTGGGACCCTGTGTGAAATGCGAGATCTATAAAAATGCAAACCCTCTGTCATTTAGCAAATTTAGAGCCTCTCCTGCAGGACTTGGACAAAAACATCCCAATGCTAACCTCACTGCAGACCCACACCCACAGGCAGACCGAGGACACAGCCAGCAACAGCAGGGAACCAATAGTCAGCCCTGATTAGGCTGCCTGTGCGCTGGAGGAGCTGGATCCTGGACAGACATTTAGATCTGGAAACTGAGGCTTGGCTTGACTGCCAGGTGCCTTTTGGCAGGGTGTAAGAATGAATACTTTTTGAGGGGAGACACAGGGACCCAGTATTTATATCCCCAATACCTTTCACTTCTGTGTAAACCAATCTTTGCTTTTATTAGTACTGTGAATTCCAGAAGAAAAACCTCCCGAGCGAAAGACAGAGAGAGAGAGAGACAGAGACAGAGACAGAGACAGAGAGACAGAGGCAGAAAGAGACAGAGACAGAGAGACAGAGACAGAAAGAGACAGAGACAGAGAGAAAGAGAGAGACAGAGAGAAAGAGAGAGAGACACAGAGACACAGAGACACAGACAGAGACAGAGAGAGACAGAGAGACAGAGACAGAAAGAGACAGAGACAGAGACAGAGAGACAGAGAAAGAGAGAGACACAGAGACACAGAGACAGAGACAGAGAGAGACAGAGAGACAGAGACAGAGAGAGACAGAGAAACAGAGACAAAGATGGGGTGGGGTGGGGAAGCAACTACTGGGCAATTTACAGTTTTGAAGTAGGCATGAGGAACTGACAGGAGTTTCATCAGGAGCAATGTACATATTAGGTGGAGGATTTTAACCCAAGGCTTTCTAACTACAAAGTCAATACTCTATTCACTGAGCCATGTTGCTTCTTGATATATATATATACATATACATATATATGTAAATATATATACATATATGTTAGAGGACACTTAATAGATGTTTGTAGTATTGGATTGGGTTAGAGTAAGGGTGAAAACAGTATGGAGAGGGAAGGGAGGAGAATGTACTAAAATTTAATGATTAATTACTATTTCTTATATATGTATACATAGCGCACAAGTAATATATAAATATATCATTACATGAGTATAATAGACAACTATATAATAAATATAATATTATATCTCTATATAATATATTTATGGATAATAATTATATCTATATGCATTTATGGATAATATAAATATTTATATAATATATAATATTACGTATGATATTCATAGAGTAGGATATTTTATATATACTTGTTATAATATTTTGCTTTATATTATAAACATATGACATTTCTAATTGGCATATGTCAATTATTACATAAATAAGTATGTAGTATAATATATGTTACATATTATAATGTATTATATTATAGCATAATATATTATACTATATAAATACATATATGTAATAAATGATATATTAATGTTGTGACATTCTAGTATATAACATGTTAATATTATAATATAGTATATCATTTTATTTTCATGTCAGTGTAATATATTATAACAGATATTATTTGTCATAATATGAGATGTTATATATAGCATAATACTTCTAATATAATGCAGTGAACATTTATTAGACAAATGAGTATAAAATATTTTAATGACAAATTATTAAATAAAATGTAACATAAATGAGAATAGTTGAACAAAAATAAATAAAATGAATAAATAAATAAACATAAATAGTTGAAATAAATAAAATAAACATAAATGCAAATAAATTAATATAATAAATATAATCCATGTATAATATGTTGATTATATAAAAGGATATTAAAAGTTTAAATAATATAGATAGATAACATTTATATAGTGCTTTAAAGTTTGCAAAGGACTTTGTAAATATTATCTCATTTGATTTTCTTAACAATGAAGGAGGTGTTATTGTTATCCCCATTTTTACAGATTAGAAAATTGAAATGAACAAAAATGTTAATTAACTTGTCCAGAATCATATAGGTAGTAAGTGCCTGAGGAAGGATTTGAAATCAGGTCTTCCCAACTATAAGACCATATTAAGCTTATAGGGTCATGGGATCATTCAATCAATCAATCAATGAACACTTATTAAGCTTCTACTGTGTATTGGTGTTGTGCTCGGGCCTGAGGACTCAAAGACCAAAATGCTACAGTCCCTGACTTCCAGTACATTCTATGGGAAACAATAAGAGGGTCACAGATTTTAATCTGGAATCTTGGAAGCCGATTAGTCCAACCCCATCATTTTTACCAAAGAGGAAACAACTTTGAAGTTGGAAACGACTAAAATAAAAATGAACACATGAACTGGAAGTAGCTTCAAGTATCATCTAAACTCTGTAGAGTTTAGACTAGAGAGAACTCCAACCCAATAGATTAGCATCACCGTCAGGACGCAGACACAGCTTTCCTGGCTGCCTACCATTGGACAGTGAAAGAAGGTAGAAGAAGACACTAAGTTAGTGTCCATTATTGTGAGGGGGGGGAAATCATTTGAGGAGATACCATGGTAGTTTATATAAACACACATACACACGCACGCACGCAGGCACACACCAAAAAGGGGTGGGTTTTAGAGTGATGGTTAAACTCCTCAGGCTATTAATGTGGCCATGTTTCTATTGCATTTATTTCCTTCCAAAGGACCTTTGATGGAGCAGAAGTCTAGCTCACCTCTTGGTACACTCTTTATGAGTACCAGGATTTGTCATTTCATAGCCCCAGACTGATAGGTGGGAACTTACTGAATATGGTGATTAAGGAAGCCATTCATTTCGAATTTAATTTCTTTGGCTTTTCATTTGTAACCTGCTGGGGCTGCAACCACTGTGCCTGTCAAGTTTCTTTTGTGAGAATTTGGCTAGGAACAGACTTGGGCCACAGGACAACAGGGCTGGGACCATGCTCGAAAAATGGATTACAGCTGATGCAATAAGTAATTCCTCATGGATGCACCAGAAGCTTTCATCTCTCAACAGTTCTGCCTTTAGCTGCTAAGCACATGAGGAGGAGTTTCTGTTCCGGTGAAACCTGAGGGAATGAGTCCATTCAATATTTCTCAGAAAGAATTCAACTGGGTGCCCAGGGAAATTAGTAAAGAAGGCTGAGACTTGAAGTAGAAATTTCCAGTAGAGATTTTTATACCCAAAAATCCCACCTCCCACTAAGAAACTTTCCATTATTTTCATTCTGTTTCTTTCTTAAATAACAAAGTTTTTTAATGAATCAAAGGAAACACACTAAGGGGTGGACCTTCACATTCACCCCCTCATATAATGTCAATTTAACACAAGAAATATTTGTCAATCATCCACTCTGCTTGGCACTTGGGAAGGAGGAAAGGGAAGCAGAAAGTATCTCAGATTCACCATAGTCAAACTCAGGTACTTCTGAGTGTGCAGGCAAAAGCATTAAAATGCAATTGAGCCAGGTCTGAAGATGGGAGGTCCTGGGTTCAAATCTGATCTCAGACACTTCTCAGCTATGTGACCCTGGGCAAGTAACTTAAACTCTATTGCCTAGCTCTTACTGCTCTTCTGCCTTAGAATCAATACAAACTATTGATTCTAAGACAGAAGGTAAAGTGTTTTTTTTGGTATAATTGGGAAATGTCTAACAAAATAAAATTTAAAAG
Organism: Monodelphis domestica; assembly: GCF_027887165.1. Classification (NCBI taxonomy): domain Eukaryota; kingdom Metazoa; phylum Chordata; class Mammalia; order Didelphimorphia; family Didelphidae; genus Monodelphis; species Monodelphis domestica. Next base: position 231,880,473 of record NC_077232.1, read on the forward strand.
CCAACATAGATAATATTAATCTGTGATTTTCTAAGTCAATATGCACCCCCTTTCTCTATTTGAATTTGGCACCATTGGTCTAGTCCAACTTTCTGCCCATTGGGAAAATTTTTCTATAGAAACCCTGATAAGATGGGCCATCTGGTCTTTGCTTGACTATTTCTGATGGTGGACTTTTTTTTTGCATTATATATACTTTATTTTTTTAACATTATTTTATTTGGTCATTTCCAAATATTATTCATTGGAAACAAAGATCATTTTATTTTCTTCCCTCCCCCCCCACTACCTCTCCCATAGCCGATACACTGGGTATCACATGTGTTCTTGATTCGAACCCATTTCCATGTTGTTGGTATCTGCATTAGAGTGTTCATTTAGAGTCTCTCCTCAGTCATATCCCCTCCACCCCTGCAGTCAAGTAGTTGTTTTTCATCAGTGTTTTTACTCCCACAGTTTATCCTCTGCTTGTGGATAGTGTTTTTTAGATCCCTGCAGATTGTTCAGGGACATTGCATTGACACCAATGGAGAAGTCCATTACGTTCAATTGTACCACAGTGTATCAGTCTCTGTGTACAATGTTTTCCTGGTTCTGCTCCTTTCACTCTGCATCACTTCCTGGAGGTTGTTCCAGTCTCCATGGAATTCCTCCATTTTATTATTCCTTTTAGCAAAATAGTATTCCATCACCAACATATACCACAATTTGTTCAGCCATTCCCCAATTGAAGGGCATCCCCTCATTTTCCAATTTTTGGCCACCACAAAGAGCACAGCTATGAATATTCTTGTACAAGTCTTTTTCCTTATTATCTCTTTGGGACACAAACCCACCAGTGCTATAGCTGGATCAAAGTGCAGACATTCTTTTATCGCCCTTTGGGCATAGTTCCAAATTGCCCTCCAGAATGGTTGGATCAATTCACAACTCCACCAGCAATGTATTAATGTCCCAACTTTGCCACATCCCCTCCAGCATTCATTACTTTCCATAACTGTCATGTTAGCCTATCGGCTAGGTGTGAGGTGATACCTCAGAGTTGTTTTGATTTCCATCTCTCTGATTATAAGAGACGTAGAGCACTTTTTCATGTGCTTATTAATAGTTTTGATTTCTTTGGCTGAGAACTGCCTGTTCATGTCCCTTGCCCATTTATCAATTAGAGAATGGCTTGATTTTTTGTACAATTGATTTAGCTCTTTGTAAATTTGAGTAATTAAACCTTTGTCAGATCTTTTTATGAAGATTGTTTCCCAGTTTGTTGCTTCCCTTCTGATTTTATTTTGCATTTTGTAACTCTTTCTAAGTCTTGCTTGGTTTTGAAGTCTTTCCTTTCCCAAAGGTCTGACATGTATGCTATTCTGTGTTCGCCTAATTTTCTTATAGTTTCCTTCTTTATGTTTAAGTCATTCGCCTATTTTGAATTTATCTTGGTGTAGGGTGTGAGGTGTTGATCAATTCCTATTCTCTCCCATACTGTCTTCCAATTTTCCCAGCAGTTTTTATCAAATAATGGATTTTTGCCCCAAAAGCTGGGATCTTTGGGTTTATCGTATACTGTCTTGCTGAGGTTGCTTGCTCCCAGTCTATTCCACTGATCCTCCTTTCTGTCTCTTAGCCAGTACCAAATTGTTTTGATGACTGCTGCTTTGTAATATAGTTTGAGGTCTGGGACTGCAAGGCCCCCATCATTTGTGTTTTTTTTTTCATTATTTCTCTGGATATCCTTGATCTTTTGTTATTCCAAATGAACTTTGTTATGGTTTTTTCTAAATCAGTAAAGAAATTTTTGGGGAATTCAATGGGTATGGCACTAAATAGATAGATAAGTTTGGGTAGGATGTTCATTTTTATTATATTGGTTCGTCCTATCCATGAGCATTTGTGACTCTTTCTAAGTCTTGCTTGGTTTTAAAATCTTTCCCTTCTCAAAGGTCTGGCATGTATACTATTCTGTGTTCACCTAATTTACTTATAGTTTCCTTCTTTATGTTCAAGTCATTCACCCATTCTGAATTTATCTTGGTGTAGGGTGTGAGGTGTTGATCCAAACCTAATCTCCCCCACACTGTCTTCCAATTTTCCCAGCAGTTTTTATCAAATAATGGATTTTTGTCCCAAAAGCTGGGGTCTTTGGGTTTGTCATAAACTGTCTTGCTGAGATCATTTACGCCAAGTCTATTCCACTGATCCTCCTTTCTGCCTCTTAGCCAGTACCAAATTGTTTTGATAACCTCTGCTTTATAGTATAGTTTGAGATCTGAGACTGGAAGTCCTCCTTCCTTTGCATTTTTTTTTATTATTTCCCTGGATATCCTTGACCTTTTGTTCTTCCAAATGAACTTAGTTATGGTTTTTTCTAATTCAGTAAAGAAGTTTTTTGGTAGTTCAATGGGTATGGCACTAAATAAGTAAATTAATTTGGGTAGCATTGTCATTTTTATTATGTTAGCTCGTCCCACCCATGAGCAATCAATGTTTTTCCAATTGTTTAGATCTAGTTTTAACTGTGTGGAAAGTGTTTTGTAGTTGTGTTCATATAGTTCCTGTGTTTGTCTCGGCAGATAGATTCCTAAGTATTTTATATTGTCTAGAGTGATAATGGTGGACTTTTAAGGCAATCCATTAGCCAGATCTAGATGTTAAGATGATTCTGCCTTAAACAGAACTAACATCTACCTTTCTGGAACATTCAACAAGTGGTTATTGACTGATTGGTGGACTTCCATCTATTGGTTCTATTTCTAGACTATCAGAGAATAAATATATTCTTTCTTCTATGTGATAACCTTTCAGAAATGTAGACCTACTAGCCATGTCCCTCTGTCATTTCTTCTCCAGGTTTGATTTCCAGTTTCTTCCATGAAGTTATTTCCAAATTCTCAACTTCCTAGTTATCCTTCTCTGCATATTTTCTAGTGTGTCAAAGCCACTTTTAAAATATGATGGGCAAGGACTAAATAATATTCTACCTGTACTTTATGGTCTAGTGGAAGGAAAGAAAACATCTAAATAACTGGTAGACAGAGTCAAACTCTGAGCTCAGATGTAAGAGAAGCTCAGACAAGGAATAACTCACTCACCAAAAGAAATATTACATTTTCATTATTTCCAAAATAGGCCAAGATGAGAAAAAGTATGCACAAAAGTGAAATGCTTAAAACTCACGACAAAAAAAATAAGACATTTGACAATAATGTTTGAAAGAGACTTAACTTGAGTCCAAAGCAATTATTGAGCACATGTGAAATTGAAGGCACTGGAGATTCCAAGACAAGAACAAAGACTCATAGTGCTCTCAAGGAACTTACATTCTTTTGAAAAGAAAATCTCTCATTTTATATCACCTTCATGACAAACGCAGATCTTCTAAACTCCAGCCAATTCCAGCAACTCCCATTATCCTACCTCGATGCCTGTGTCATTTGCTAAATCCCAGAGAAGTGAGATTGGGGGAAGGGGAGCAAAGCTAAGGATCTGGCTGATGAGGGAAATAAGTGAGAGAGCTTTAAAGTTTCTAGGAAGAAAAATGTAGTAGAGCTTGGCCACAGATGGGCTCAATTGGGAGAGAATAAAGAGAAGTCAAGGGCATTCTAAGTTGGCTTTTTCAGTTTGGTCAGATGGCATAGATTGTTTTGTGCCTGATCACAAAACTGCTCAGAAGCTAGGGACCTGGATGGTGCTTGGTTTAAAAAGACCATGTGCTTGTGTCTTCCTAATATGCTTTCTCCAAAACCCATGCAAAAAGGAAAGTAGAGATAAGTTGGTCCAAAGATGCCTTCCGGCAGCTTGGGGTAGAGTCTCGGGGCTCTTCTCATTGGAATTGTCGTTGAAATCATTTCTTGCCAACTTCAAACTTCACAGTTTGAGAAAATAGTTAAAAGTTTGGGGATAAATCCCAGCATCTGGTTGATTGTAATAATTTTTCTTTCCCAAAGCCTGTCCCACCCCTAATCTTATCCTGGGGATAACTGCCAATTTGCTACTTCTAGAATTTGGGTCACTCCCTGATCAAGAGTACTAATAATAACAAGGATTTGGTCTTCCTGACCATTCTTTCCGCTACCCAGCTGGCTGCCTGGCCCCTTAGTGTCAACAGGATAAAATGCAAACTTTTCTCTTTGGAATTCAGAGTCTTCAACAGTATGGCTCAGGGGCAGCTAGGGTGTGTAATGGATAGAGTGCCAGACTTGAAGTAAAGACAATTCATCTCCCCGAGTTCAAGTCTGGCCTGAGGTACTTACTAACTGGGTGACGCTGGACAAATCACTTAGCCTTGTCTCAGTTTCCTCATCTGTAAAATGAGCTGGAAAAGAAAATGGCAAACAAACCTCTCCAATATCTTTGCCAAGATAATCCCCAAAGTCACAAAAAGTCGGACAGAACTGAACAACAAAACAATCTGACTCCAATTTATCATCTTAGACTGATTTCTCGTAGCTCTCTCTCATGGGTCCTCTGGTCCAGCACAACTGTCTTGCTTACACCCCATAATATCTGTTGTTTCTGTCACCTTTGCACAGGCTTTGAAGTGCCTCGCTCCTCTTTTTCTCCTCTTAGAAACCCTGCCCTCCCTTCAAGGTTCAACTAATGATGAGCTCTGGAAAGTTTTTTTTCTTTCTCTTTTTTTTTCTGTTTTCTCTTTTGTCAGTATTCTTCCTTCAAAATAATTTCATGTTTTATATATGAATTATATAATATATTATATGAGATGTGATATACTATATGTTATATATAAAATGATTATCATACATGATATATTATGCTATATGATATAACATGTTATATATAATATATTTATTAGTAACATTGTAGAAGGGACACTTGGTCAAGTGGGTCCAGTTAGATTAGATGGTCTTTGAAAAATTCCAGTGTTTAATAATTCCATGAAACAGAGAGTGCTAGTGGTAGGGATTCAAACAATGGAAGTTCTCTCTTACTGATTAAGTCCATAAATCCTTTTCCTTTGATTAAATCTATAAATCTAACACTGTTTGTATACATGTGTTATTTGAGCAGTTATTTTTGCCTTCGCCCTTTTTTAGATGTAACCATAAGAGGATCATTTCTCATTCCCCAGACCCCAGAGAGCTGTATGTCCGAACTTGGAATTGTCATATAGGAATGAACCTGGGAGTAAAGCAGAAAAATCCATGAGATGGAAGAGCAGACAAACAGAATGAATTGGGAAGAAGAGAGCTCCAGCTAGGAGCTTCAGTGATTGTCAATCAGTCTAGATCCTCATTGCTCTCAATTGCCCTACAAATCTGGAGAGAAAGAAACACAAAAGGCACTAGACCTTCCTTTACAGCTGGTATTTTAAGTCTGAAAGGACACTCAATGTTCTTTTGCAGTGTTGTGGGAAAAAAAAAACAGAAGAATTCAAGGGAAATTGGGCTATTTGTTGGAAGCAGAAGAAATGGCATCACTTGTATGGATGGTTACCAAAGCTGCTTACTACTTGATTCACTTGCCGTTATCGATCTTCTGGTTCTGATAAATTAAATGCCTTTTCATTTTAGGGCTTATATGTCTCTTGTATGGTCTGGCATAGACCCTGTTTTGGTGAGGGCTCAAAATGAAGCTTAGATAGAGGAAGATCCAAAATCAAACACTGAACCTAGAAAATAGTGATGTGGGCAATCATTAAGGCTCAGTACTCAATACATTGTCAAGTGTTTATGCAGTTACATGCTTGACAAAATGTCCTAAAATCAGATAAAGCTTGGATCTGATTATTCTCTTCAGTCTTAGAATCAATACTGTGTATTGGTTCCAAGGCAGAAGAATGGTAAAGACTATGCAATGGGGTTAAGTGATTTTCCCAGGGTCACATAACTAGGAATTGTCTGAGGCCAGATTTGAACTCAGGTCCTCCGATCTCTAGGCCTGGCTCTCAATCCACTGAGCAACCTAGCTGCTCCTGATTACTCTCTTATGAAGTATTATCGTAACATTTCCCAGAGGATTCAGACTGGGAAATATGTAGGGCATTATGAAATTTCCATGAATAATACAGAGGTTTTAACATCATCTCCATCATCCATCCTGAACCATCTTCCCCTCTCAGTATCTCTGAGAAGGCTATCTGTGGGCCAGAGTAAACATTCCCTCTTTTATTTCCCATTTTACCTACCCAACCCAGGAATACTATATAATCATAAAGCTGAAGGATGAGTATAATCTCTAGAATACAACTCCTTCATTTGGGGGAGGGGGGGATTGAGGCAAGAGTGGTTAAGCAAGTTGCCCTAGAGACACGCAGTTCATTCCTGGTAAAGCTGATGTATCCATCATTTATTACCAACATCAAGTGGAACATTCCCCAGCTTTGTATTATGGTCTGGCAGTGAGAAAATGAGTGATCCAGATGTTTGAGCTTCTCCCTGCTGCTGAATTCTATGTTTGTTTAAGGTTTTGGCTTCCACTACTAAGAAGGAGTTTCCCCCCACAACTAACTGCTTAAGCCAAAACTTTAAACACTCTCAAATTCAAGAGGGAAAAATAAAGTTGCCACAAGATTGGTAGACTGATTTGTACAATCTGTAGTCAGAAGACTCAAAGGAAAACCCAGTGGCTATTGCAAAATGGTAGACACTTCTAGTTTCCAAACTAATTTAATTGACTTCAACTAACTGTTTTTTAGACTCCTCTCATGCACAAGACATTATGCTAGGTACTAAGGATACAAAGAAAATGACTGAAAGCAACAACAACAAATTCTTGCCTCTAAAGAGGGACTCAATATTCAAACTAAGAATTTGATACAAGATGATTTGAAGAAAGAGAGCAAACTAACACCTAGGGACCTAGCTAGAAATTTCACAGAGGAGATAGTCCCTAAACTGAGGCTAAACAGAAGCTAAAAACTCCAACAGGTGGAAATGAAGAGGACATGTTTCCAAACATGGGAGAGAATGTGGGCAAAAAAGGTGGAGGTGATCACACCTAGCAGATTGGCTAACATGACAGCAAAGGAAAGTAATGAATGTTGGAGGGGATGTGGCAAAGTTGGGACACTAATGCATTGCTGGTGGAGTGGAGTTGAGAATTGATCCAACCATTCTGGGAGGCAATTTGGAACTATGCCAAACAGGCACTAAAAGACTGTCTGCCCTTTGACCCAGCCATAGCACTGCTGGGTTTGTACCCCAAAGTAACAATAAGGAAAAAGACTTGTAAAAGAATATTCATAGCTGTACTCTTTGTGGTGGCAAAAAAAATTGGAAAATGAAGGGGTTGCCCTTCAATTGGAGAATGGCTGAACAAGTTGTAGGATCTGTTGGTGATGGAATTCTATTGTGCTCAAAGGAATAATGAACTGGAGGAATTCCATGTGAAGTGGAACGAACTCCAGAAAGTGATGCAGAGTGAGAGGAGCAGAACCAGGAGAACATTGTACACAGAGACTGACACACTGTGGTACAATTGAATGTAATGGACTTCTCCATTAGTGGCAACGCAATGATCCTGAACAATCAGCAGGGATCTAGGAGAAAAACACTATCCACATTCAGAGGAAAAACTGTGGGAATAGAAACACAGAAGAAAGACAACTGTTTTATCACATGGGTTGATGGGGATATGATTGGGGACGTAGACTCTAAATAATCACCCTAGTGCAAATATCAATAATATAGAAATAAGTCTTGACCAATGACACATGTAAAACCCAGTGAAATTGTGCACAGCTATGGGAGGAGGTTGGGGGAAGGGGAGGGAAAGAACATGATTTTTTGTAATCCTGGTAAAATACTCTAAATTAATCAATTAAATTAAAAAAATTTTTAAAGATGGAGGTGAGAGTTAAAAGAATGACAACAGGAATTTTATGGGGAAAGCAATGGGTTTGGACTCAGGAGATTCAAGTTCGAATCTCTACCTCTGCCACTTCAATACTCCTATGACAGGGGAAGGTTGCCCTGTGGTTAGCACAGCAGACCTGGAGATGGGAGGTCCTGGCTTCAAATCTGATCTCAAAAACTTCCTAGCTGAGTGACCCTGGGCAAATCACTTAATCCCCTTTGTCTAGACCTTACCACTTTTCTACCTTGAAACCAGTACAGAGTATTGCTTCTATGATGGAAGTGTAGGACTTAAAACCACATGACCTTTGGTCACTTGGTTAACATCTCAAACTTCTGATTACTCATTCATCAAATTAAGAGACTAGAATATGAAGATCACCAAAGTTCCTTCTAGCTCTAATTCTATGATCCCAAGTTACTAGAACATAGAACACTGAAAGGGGATAATGGTAAATAAGTCTAGAAAGGTAGTCTCTGAAGGAAGTTATGAGCCAAGCTGAGAACTTCTTGTTTTAGTCCTCTGGGCAAGGTTAATACTACTAAAAATTCTTGAGCAGCGAAGTAACATGATCTAACTTGTGCTTATACGTAGATAGGTAAGTAATAAGTATACATTAAGCTCTTTCTTTGTGCCAGGCAGTAGATGAAGAACTGAAGATACATATAAAATAAAAGACAGTCTCTGCCCCCAAGGAGCTTATAATCTGATGGGAAAGATAGCGTATAAATGGGAGTTTGAAAGGGGGAATGGGCAGCTTGACTCTCTCCAAAATGAATGTCCCAAAAGAAATTCACCAAGGGCAGAAAAGGGCAGACATGGTGGAAGGGTGAGAATAATTCCAAGTATGAGGAAAACTCCAGGGGAATAGAACAGCTAAATCATGGTGGTCTAACTGATAGAATTAGCATCACTATTTTTAGAAGCACCATTCCTAATGATTTCAGAAAAATCTGGAAAGACTTACATGAACTGATGCAAAACAAAGTTGGCAGAACCAGAAGAATATTGTACATTGGGACAATAATATTTTTGGATGAACAATGGTGAACGACATAGTTATTCTAAGCAATGCAGTGATCCAAAACTATCCCAGAGACTCATGATGAAAAATGCCATCTGCTCACTGAGAAAGAACTGATGGAATTTGAATGAAGACTGAGATATACTACATTTCCTTTTCCTTTTTTTCATTTGAGATCTCTTCCACAAAAGGGTTAATATACAAAAATATTTTAGGTGATTGTATATGTAAAATCTATATCAGTTTGCTTATTGTTCAATTGAATGTTCCCAGTGAGTGACTCAAAGGTAAGACGTTTGCTTATTAACACTTAGAAGAAACATCTGGGTAACACCCAGCAAGAGTATTTGGAGAGTGTGGTCTTCTACTTGCATTTAAACCAATTAACTAAACCCATTGCACAGTGCCTAGAACATAGTAGGCACTTAAAGCCTTGATAATTGATCAATTTATACTTAATATAGCTGTTTATCACTACCACTGAGATTGCTCAGAGAGATAGATATAATTGTAGGAAGTGGAAATCACCAGCTATCTTTTCTTCTTCTTTCCCTCTCCTTGTCCCATTCAAACTTTCTTATTTTTGCATGCTTCCATGAAAACCCAGAGTTCTCTACTACTGCTGCCACAGAGATATTTGCTCCTAAAGATGAAACCAAATTAACTTTATCAATATCCCTTGAACAGAGTGGGGTAATTGGGGTAAATGTCTTTCCACCTACGGATTTAAGATTACTACCTACCCCTCCCACTATGCCTGCCCACATCTTTCTGCATGCCATGCCCTCTTCCTGTTGCTTTAAGAGGTAGGATGGCATAGGTGAAGGCACACTGGATTTTGGATCAAGAGATTTGGGTCTGAATTCTGTTTTTGATCCTTATTAGCTATGTTACCTTGGGAAAGTAACTTACTCCCTCTGAGTCTCAGTGCCCTCATGGAAATAGCCTTACCTCACAGGATAAGTTGTGATTTTTTAAAAATGCTTTTTAATTATAGTGTATGAATTTAATAGAATTTTAATATGCCATAAGAAAGGATGAAAAGGAGAGTTTCAGAGAAACTGGGCAAGATTTGTATGAACTGATGCAGAGAAAAGTGAGCAGAAGCAGGAGAACCATTTATATAGGAATAAGAACATTATAAAGACAAGCAAGCAACTCTGAAAGACTCAAATACTCTGATTGAATCAATGACAAGTCACAATTCCACCTCCTAGCAGAAAGTTGATGGATTCCCAATATAGAATGATACATCTGTTTTCTAACATGATCAGTATAGGAAACTGATTTCCTTGGCTATGCATATTGTTTACAAGAACTTTGGTTTTCATTTTTCTTTTTCAGTAGATGTTGGGGGAGAGATGATGAGAAAAAAAAATAAAAGTTAATGGGAAAAAATTTTTAAAACAAAAGTGTTTTGTAAGCTTTATCTAGATAAATTGCACAGTGGTTAGAGCACTGGGACCTGGAGTCAAGAAAATTCATTTTCCTAAATTCAAAATGGCCTCAAATACTTTCTAATTTTGGACCCTGGGAAAGTCACTTACCTCTATTTGCCTCAATTTCCTCATCTGTAAAATGATGTGGAGAAGAAAATGGGAAACAATATCTTTGCCAAGAAAACCCCAAATGGGATCTTAGAAATTTTAAAGACTGAACAATAACAACAAAGATGCCACTCCCTATTACACATTTGTTAACACTTCCTGGTTGAATTAAAAAGGGAGCTTGTTCATTGGCTAAGAAATGTCTAGTCATGACCATGGGGTAGCCTTTAAAAGACAGTCAAACAATTGTTAAGGAATTCAGGTGTGTTCAGACTTAAGGAGGCCTTGTACTCCTTGTACTCCTGTACCTATATCAGAATGAAGGAATCTCTCAGAGTTTCTCTCCCTCAGTAGGAAATACTCCATCCAGCAACTGCAGAGTATTTCAATTCAAGTGAAAGTATGGGCCAAGCAATCAATGAGAAATCTGTAATCTGCCTCTGTTTAATGACTAGAATATGGGAGGGGGGTACAGAATCAGTTGGTCAGAGTCCAACTATTCCTGTCCTCCTATGATACATAAAAGAGATATGAGCCAGGGTTATTGTTCAAGAGACTGCAGACAGGAAGGGTGGCAAAGATCAAGGAAAGCCTGAATCTATTCTGGGAAATAGTTGGTGGGACAGTGCATTGGGCTTCTGTGGACAGAGACAATGGGTCTTATTCATTGAAAGGAGATTCTGAAACACGAGTTTTAAAGCCTCCAAAATAAATGCTCACATGCTGACTCAGGAATCATCAGCCTTAATGTAAAAAAAAATGCTATTTAACTCATTCTTGGTGTGTCTCTTAGACTGTCATAGTCAGTTGTCTACTATATACTGTTTCTATTCTCCTCAGCATTCAAGAGATGGTGGGAGACATAGTGGGGTGGGGGAAAGGGGAAGGTGAAGGAGAATTTGGGGAAAATCCAATAATGGATTATCTAATAGACCCACCAGGAACATGCATGGAAGTCCTGGGGTACTGGGAGTCCCCAAAGCTATCAGAGAAAGTTATTTATCCTCTTCTGGAACTGAAAATTCCTTCATCTGCACCCCACCCCCATCCTGTCACAGAATTGGACTTATTTACCACTCATGTTGATCATTAGGACACAGAGAACTTACTGGACAGTCCATGAGATATAAGCCTGAGAGAAAGGGAGACTCAGAACTTCTGCTTCAGTCATAAAACTCAAGACAAAGGAGAAATCTTCTTGTCTAAATAAGATACTTCTGGTAACTTGTAAAATCTTAAAATGTAAACTTACAAATAATAGGCCTGCCTGTTTTCCATTAAAATGTGTCATACTTAAGCAAACTGCGGCTGATGATTAATATCTGTCTGGCAGAAACTAGGTGTAGACCATTATCTTACACCATTTATCAAGATAAAATCAAAATGGATACATGGTCTAGCCATAAAGGAAGATATCATAATCAAATTAAAATAACAGGAAACATACTAGCTGTCATATTTATGGATTCACACAAGAGAGAGAAAGCATTGTGAGATATAAAGATGAATAATATTTAATCACATTAAATCAAAAAGATTTTGTAGAAATATAATTTATGTAACCAAGTTTAGAAGGAAAGCAGAATATTAAAACCTTTCAATGAACCATTCAACTATATCTCCTCTACTTCCTCTCTTCCTGCTAAACAGAGGATAGCTTTCCACCATCAGAACAAATAGAGATCTCTTCTCCACAAGAGTATCTCAACAATAGTTCATGGCTACCTAATTACTTCCCAAATAGCATTCTTCAAACATGATCATGCAATGTCAGGAATCTTCACTAGTTTCACTGATATGGGAGCATGAGTCATTCCTCCACATTTTAGTAGATGATTTCACACGTTACTAGGGCTAAATTTGTCACCTGGTAGTCAAATTTTTGTAATCACTCTATTTAAGTCCTTAAAAAACAATTCATTTCTGGGTCCTTCATTTTTTTGGCCATCATTGGCAATCTGGTGAAGTCTTTGGACCCCTTCTTATCAATGTGTCTAAGCAATTGAAGAAAATGCCAAATCTTAGTTAGAGGTTAATAAAAAGAAAGTTGCAATTTTTCCCCATCCAAGTTCCCAAACCCCTTGAATTCTGTTCTGGTTAAGAACTCCTGCCTTGGGGTCACAGGCAAGGTTTTTGTTGTTGTTGTTTTTATTTATTTTTATCACTGTTGCAAAAACCCTAAGGGCCTCCAAAGACAGATTTAGGAAGGTAATAATAACTAGTTAATAAACTAGAGTCTGAAAATTTGATTTTAATCTCTAGATAACATCTGAAGATACGTGCAATGAAATGACATGGACTCATTAAAGAAAGGTCAATAAATTTTAGTATTAATTCAATATCTATATATGCATATATGTAAGCTATTGCAATATGAATGCAATACAAGATAAATACAATGAAATCCTCCTAGTGTTCCATGAGAAATAATGAATATGAGGAATTCAGAGGACAATGGATAATATAAAGTGGCCTATAATGCAAGTCATCCATGACTCATTATTCCTACAACTCACTCTGTCCTCCCCAAAGGAGGGGGCTGGGTGGAGTGGACATTGGAGGCAGTAGGAGGACAGGGAATAGAAGGCTGAGCCTGGTCTGGTAGTAGTCTCTCAGTAACCGAGGATGACGATTGTCTTTGTGCATTTTTGTGCACAAAAACACCTGTGCATGAAGATTTAAGTGGAAAAGTCGGTGCACACAGTCCCACTCTCTCAGCATTAGAAGCCTGGGTCCATTGGCACGAAAAGTTGTTACACCTGGAGACTTCCTCAGCTGCATTGGATGGCCGTGTTGTCTTTAGTGCTCCAACACGCCCTAAGCACTCCACAGTGCTTTGCTGCATCGCCATCTCAGCTGAGCCTAGAGTCTTTTAAACCTGACTTCAAATCCTTCCTTAGCCATCTATTAGTTGTGTGATCCTGGACAAGTCATTGAACCTCTGTTTTCTCTACTATAAAGTGGAAATAATAATAGAACTTACCTTCCAGGGTTATTGTGGGGATGAAAGGAGATAATATTTGGAAAGCCTTTCACAAACCTTAAAGCACTATATAAATGCTAGTCATTAATATAATTTTTGCTTACCTATTTTGATGTGTGTACAGGGTAAGCAAATGCTGGGATATGTTTAAGTCTGAGATATACTCAGTGCTTATTGGATATATTCTATTGTAGGGTGATATTTGTAATATTCAAATATTCCATTTGATTCATGAAGGAATTCTCTTTAGGCACTGACCCTCTCCCAACCATCCCCACTCCTACCTGATAGGCAAGGCCTCCAATGAGCAATTCATTCATTTATCTAGTAATGTTCAAATAAAAATCTTCTATAGAGACTATGGAAGAGCATTAACAAGAAGAGTAGTTTCAGAGTTGCCACAGATTAGAAAAACCAGAAGAACATAGCTCTTGAGAGACTGGGAGAGGCCATTCATCCAGTAATCACTGACCCTGCAGAGAATAGCCTTGACCCCCAGCTGATGCAAAACCGAATGCCTCTCCAGAGACAGACAAGGCAGAGGCCAAGAATGGTATGTAGAAATTCTTCAGCTCAGGAATTCTTCTGTCTCAGAAAGAAAACATCTGTCTGTCTGCATGGGAGGGCACCAACTTTATAATACTAGAAGAGTAGTTGCCTTCCCACTCCAAATGAATGGTTGATTTGCTGTTTTACTCTGAGTAAATGTGAGTGTGTGTGTGTGTCTCGTGGGTAGAGAGGCTGCCTTGGAGGGTCAGCTCTGATGCATCCTCACTGTGTGCACAGGTAAATCAGCCTCTCAGTCCCCTCAGCTAAACCTCTAAGACCATAACTTGAAGGGCCTATGCAGATCTGCACTGGTAGAGAGAATTTTCTTACCTAGAATTTGCTCTACTACTGAAATCAAAGGTCTAGTCCTCATCCCCATATGATGCACAGACACACATGTACAGTAGGGATATGAAAGAGATGCTACCTCACTGCATTGTTATGAGGCTCCAAAGAAACCATATGTGGAAAGTGCTTTGCAAATTTTAAAGCAATAGTTAGCTAAGATAGATAGGAAGACATTAATAAAGATTGCTAGATGATAAATAGATATTAATAAACAAAGATAGATGATGGATAGGCAGACAATAATAAAGAGATAAAGAGATGATGATAGCTATGAATAAAGAGATAGATGATAGATAGACAAATGTTAATAAACAATGATAGATAATAGATAAATAAGCCAACATTGATAAACAAAGAGAGAGAAGATAGACAGACAGACATTAATAAACAAAGAGATGACAGGTAGAGAGGCAGATATTAATAAAGATAAAGAGATGACAGACAGGCAGACATGAACAAAGAGAGATGGATGATAATGATGGATGCCATATAGGCAGACAATAAACAGAGACAGATGAGAAAGAGTTAGTTAGATATGTAAATAGATGGGTGGATAGATAGACAGACAGACAGACAGACAGACAGACAGATAGATAGATAGATAGATAGATAGATAGATAGATAGATAGATAGATAGATGGATGGATAGATAGATTAGATGCATAGACACATGGACATTAATAAGCAAAGAGATATAGAGGTAGATGATGGATATAGCACATTAATAAACAAAAAATTGAGATGAAAAATAGATAATAGGCAGACATGAATAAAGATAGAGAGATGATAGAAATAGATGCTGAATAGGCAGATGATAAACCAAGATAGATGATAGATAAATTGGCAGACATTAATAAACAGAGATGAAAGAGATAAATGAACAAAGATAGATGAGAGAAAGAGAGGCAGATATTTAAAACAAAGATAGAGATGATAGAGATAGATGAAAAGCAGACAATAAACATAAATAGAAAGGTGATAGGCAAACATTAATAAAAATAGATAGATGTCTGATAGATAGATGCATGGTTACAGGATGGCCAGTGCTCCTAAAAAATATTTTGATTGGTAGTCTGCTCCCTATTCCTGTTACTAGAAGCCCAAAGAAGAATAATTGCAATAAGACACCATGTCCTCAATATTTTTCATCAAGAGACACTGTGGTGCCCTAGAAAGAACACTGGCTCTGGTGCCAAGGACCTAGGTTCAAGTCCGTTCTTGGTCATTTGCCACTTGTGTGATCACATATCAGTTGCTTCAACCCACTATCCCTCAGTATTGTCTATAATATCATTTATAAAATGATCTGACTGGACTGGTGGGCCCCTTGGAGCCTATGACCCTAACAATAGCCAGAACTTATATAGAGCTTCAAGGTTTGTAAAGAGTTTTACAAAAAATTCTCCTGTGCTCCTCATAACAACCCTGGGAAGTAGGTGCTGTCATTTTTGCAGAGGAGAAAACTGAGGCAGGTAGAAATTCAGTGATTTTCCCAGGGTCATCCAGCTAAGTAAATGTCAAGGTAGTATTCAACTCTGGTCTTCTGGATTCAGCATAGTGGCTGACATATCATAGATACTTCATGAATGATGACTGACTCACTGGCTGACTCCAAATCCAGCACTCCATCCACAATTTCGCCTCCCTGTCCTGACAGAGTTCGAAGGACAGCTAGTTAAGGAAAAGGTGAGTCTCGGAATAAGCCCTGTCTATAGAGACAGGGCAATTGAGAAAGGTCATTCAGGAAATTCAAGAACATAAGGAAAAAAGTTCATTTCAGGGAATTCCATGGGAAGACTCCATAATATGCAGTCCAGGAAGAAATAAAATTGAGATTAATAGGTTGAGGGTCCAGACAAGAAAAGTTTCACTCTCAGGGATCAATGGGGTTTATCAAGATTTGGCTCACTCACTGTTTTCTTTCATTATAGGACACTACTTGTTATCGTCTCAATGGTAAATGCTGGTATTTAAAACTTGTTTATTCTAAGGCTATAGAACTAATATGGAATAAAGGCTGGACTGGGTGTCAGGAAGATAATAGATACTAATTCTACCTCAGATATTTGCTATGGATGGAACCCTGGACAAATCACTTAGCCTCTCTGAGGTGATTTCCTCTTCTGTATAATGAAGGGCTTGGATCAGATGCTCTCCCAATTATCTCCCATCTCTAACTTCTGGTCCTATTAGCTTTCCTTACCCCCTTCCACATAAGAATCCTCTCTCTCTCTCTCTCTCTCTCTCTCTCTCTCTCTCTCTCTCTCTCTCTAATT